>NW_024421472.1:0-3235 GCF_014898765.1 Herpailurus yagouaroundi | reverse complement strand
TGGGTTCACGATGACTCTTTTTTTAGTCTTCTCTCTTTTTTTTTTTTATTGAGGCATAACTGACATAATATTATATTAGTTTTAGGTGTACAACAAAATGATTTGATACTTGTATATATTGCAAAATGATCACAATAAGTCTAGTTAACATTTGTCACCATACTTTACTGCTGTCACTTTATTTTTAGACAGGAAGCAGGATTTATTGGTGGGCATGAATGGGAAGGGCAGTGCTGAGGTTCTCATGAGTGCAGAGCCCACCCTTTGTCCAAGGGGCCATGATTAGGGATGTATTTGACCCCAGAGCCATCTGGGATGGGTCGCTTTTCAGCCACCATGTCTTTAAGTTCGTCCACATTAAACTTAGTAAAGCCCCACTTGTTGGAAATGTGGACCTTCTGGCGGCCAGGGAACTTGAACTTGGCCCTACGTAGGGCTTCAGTCACATGCTCCTTGTTCTGCAACGTGGTACGAACAGATATGATGACTTGGCCAATGTGGACCCTGGCCACTGTGCCTTGGGGCTTTCCAAAGGCACCCTGCATACCTATCTGGAGCCTAGATTGGAGAAAGCATGAGGCCAAACCTCAATGTCCACCAGAAAAAAACTATCTCCAATGTCTCTTAGGGCAACCCGTACAATCAACAGGCTGCATACACTACCGAGGAGGCTGCTGTTTGCAGCCATTACACACTGGGCCCCATGGGGAAAGAGTATAGTCGGCTTAATTGGCTGCAGATACTGCTGTCCCTTTTACATTGCTTTACTATAATTATTGTAAATTGCCTTCTCTGCATTTCATGTCTTTTTAACAGTTTTTTAAATTGTGGTAAGAAACACATAATATAAAATTTACTATCTTAAACCATTAAACATTTTTTTTAATGTTTATTTTTGAGAGAGAGAGAAAGAATGTTAGCAGGGGAGGGGCAGAGAGAGTGGGAGACCCAGAATCCAAAGCAGGCTCTAGGCTCTGAGCTGTCAGCACAGAGCCTAACGTGGGGCTCAAACTCACTAACTGTGAGATCATGACCTGAGCCAGTCGGATGCTTAACCGACTGAGCCATCCAGGTGCTCCTTAACCATTTTTATTTATTTATTTTGAGAGAGGGAGAGAGGTAGAGAAGGTGAACGAGGGAGGGGCAGAGAGAGAGAGAGAAAGAGAGAGAGAGAGAGAGAGAGAGAGAGAGAGAGAGAGAGAGAGAATCGCAGGTAGGCTCCATGCTGCCAGCGCAGAGCCTGATGTAGGACTCGATTTCATGAACCACGAGATCATGACCTGAGCACAAGTCAAGAGTCGGACGCTTAACCGACTGAGGCACCCAGGCGCCACACCATCTTAACCATTTTTAAGTGTACAGTTCAGTACTGTTAACTATATTTGCATCCTACAACAAATCTCTATAACTTTTTCATCTTGCAGAACTGGAACTCTGTATCCATTTGTATTGGTTTGCTATGACTGCCATAACATAATACCACAGACTGGTTGCCTAAATAGTTGAAATTTATTTTCTCACAATTCTGGAGGTTTTAAGTCCATTATCAAGGTATCAGCAGGTCCTGAGGCCTCTCTCCTTGGCTTGCAGACTCCTGACTTGTCACCGTTTCCTCACATGGCCTTTACTCTGTACCTGCTCATCCCTGGTCTCTTCCTTTTTTCCTTTTTAATTGAAGTATAGTTGATATACAATGTTATATTGGTTTCAGGTGTACAACATAGTGATTTGACAGTTCTGTACATTATATAGTGCTCACCATGATAAATGTAGTTACCATTTGACCATACATTTGACCATAATATTATTACAGTGTTATTGACTATATTCCCTATGCTGTATTTTTCATCCTAGTGACTATTTTATTACTTGAGGTATGTACCTCTTAATCCCCTCACCTGTTTGCCCGCTCCTCCAACCCCTCCTCTCTGGCTACCACCAGTTTGTTCTCTGTATTTATGAGTTTGTTTTGTTTGTTCTTTTGTTTGTTTTTTAGATTCCACGTAGTAAGTGAAGTCATGATATTTTTCTTTGTCTGACTTGTTTTCTTTGACTTGTTTTACTTAGCATAATACCTTCTAGGTTCATTCATGTTGTCATAGATGGCAAGATTTAATTCTTTTTCATGGCTAAGTAATATTTCACTGTGTGTGCATATATACATATATATGTATATATATACATATATATTATATGTCACATATTCTTTATCCATTTACCTATTGATGGACAATTGGGTTGCTTCTGTATCTTGGCTATCTTGGCTATTGTAAATAATGCTGAAATAAACATAGGGGTACAGATATTTTCTTGAATTAATGTTTTAATTTTCCTCAGGTAAATATCCAGAAGTAGAATTACTAGATTGTATGATACTTCTATTTCTATTTTTATTTTTTCCTTTTCAGATTTTTATTTAAATTCTAGTTAGTTAATATTCTAGCACAACATTGGATTCAGAAGTAGAATTCAGTAATTCATCACTTACATACAACACACAGTGCTCATCATAACAAGCACCCTCCTTAATACCCATCGCCCATCTGGCCCATCCCCCACCCACCTCCCTCCATCAACCCTCAGTTTGTTCTCTATCCTTAAGAGTCTCTTATAGGGGCGCCTGGGTGGCGCAGTCGGTTAAGCGTCCGACTTCAGCCAGGTCACGATCTCGCGGTCCGTGAGTTCGAGCCCCGCGTCAGGCTCTGGGCTGATGGCTCAGAGCCTGGAGCCTGTTTCCGATTCTGTGTCTCCCTCTCTCTCTGCCCCTCCCCCGTTCATGCTCTGTCTCTCTCTATCCCAAAAATAAATAAACGTTGAAAAAAAAAAAAAAGAGTCTCTTATAGGGCACCTGGGTGGCTCAGTTGGTTAAGTGTCCGACTTCGGCTCAAGTCATGATCTCACGGCTCGTGAGTTCAAGCCCCGCATCAGCATCAGACTCTATGCTGACAGTGTGGAGCCTGAAGCCTGCTTCAGATTCTGCCTCCCTCTCTCTCTCTTCCCCTCCCTCACTCATGCTCTGTCTCTCTCTCTCAAAAAAAAAAAAAAGAGTCTCTTATAGTTTGTTTCCCTCTCTCTTCTTTCCCTCTCCCATATTTTCATGTTTTGTTTTTTATTTTTTTTTTTAATTTTTTTTCAACGTTTATTTATTTTTGGGACAGAGAGAGACAGAGCATGAACGGGGGAGGGGTAGAGAGAGAGGGAGACACAGAATCGGAAACAGGCTCCAGGCTCCGAG
>NW_024421471.1:0-3238 GCF_014898765.1 Herpailurus yagouaroundi | reverse complement strand
TGGGTTCACGATGACTCTTTTTTTAGTCTTCTCTCTTTTTTTTTTTTTATTGAGGCATAACTGACATAATATTATATTAGTTTTAGGTGTACAACAAAATGATTTGATACTTGTATATATTGCAAAATGATCACAATAAGTCTAGTTAACATTTGTCACCATACTTTACTGCTGTCACTTTATTTTTAGACAGGAAGCAGGATTTATTGGTGGGCATGAATGGGAAGGGCAGTGCTGAGGTTCTCATGAGTGCAGAGCCCACCCTTTGTCCAAGGGGCCATGATTAGGGATGTATTTGACCCCAGAGCCATCTGGGATGGGTCGCTTTTCAGCCACCATGTCTTTAAGTTCGTCCACATTAAACTTAGTAAAGCCCCACTTGTTGGAAATGTGGACCTTCTGGCGGCCAGGGAACTTGAACTTGGCCCTACGTAGGGCTTCAGTCACATGCTCCTTGTTCTGCAACGTGGTACGAACAGATATGATGACTTGGCCAATGTGGACCCTGGCCACTGTGCCTTGGGGCTTTCCAAAGGCACCCTGCATACCTATCTGGAGCCTAGATTGGAGAAAGCATGAGGCCAAACCTCAATGTCCACCAGAAAAAAACTATCTCCAATGTCTCTTAGGGCAACCCGTACAATCAACAGGCTGCATACACTACCGAGGAGGCTGCTGTTTGCAGCCATTACACACTGGGCCCCATGGGGAAAGAGTATAGTCGGCTTAATTGGCTGCAGATACTGCTGTCCCTTTTACATTGCTTTACTATAATTATTGTAAATTGCCTTCTCTGCATTTCATGTCTTTTTAACAGTTTTTTAAATTGTGGTAAGAAACACATAATATAAAATTTACTATCTTAAACCATTAAACATTTTTTTTAATGTTTATTTTTGAGAGAGAGAGAAAGAATGTTAGCAGGGGAGGGGCAGAGAGAGTGGGAGACCCAGAATCCAAAGCAGGCTCTAGGCTCTGAGCTGTCAGCACAGAGCCTAACGTGGGGCTCAAACTCACTAACTGTGAGATCATGACCTGAGCCAGTCGGATGCTTAACCGACTGAGCCATCCAGGTGCTCCTTAACCATTTTTATTTATTTATTTTGAGAGAGGGAGAGAGGTAGAGAAGGTGAACGAGGGAGGGGCAGAGAGAGAGAGAGAAAGAGAGAGAGAGAGAGAGAGAGAGAGAGAGAGAGAGAGAGAGAGAGAATCGCAGGTAGGCTCCATGCTGCCAGCGCAGAGCCTGATGTAGGACTCGATTTCATGAACCACGAGATCATGACCTGAGCACAAGTCAAGAGTCGGACGCTTAACCGACTGAGGCACCCAGGCGCCACACCATCTTAACCATTTTTAAGTGTACAGTTCAGTACTGTTAACTATATTTGCATCCTACAACAAATCTCTATAACTTTTTCATCTTGCAGAACTGGAACTCTGTATCCATTTGTATTGGTTTGCTATGACTGCCATAACATAATACCACAGACTGGTTGCCTAAATAGTTGAAATTTATTTTCTCACAATTCTGGAGGTTTTAAGTCCATTATCAAGGTATCAGCAGGTCCTGAGGCCTCTCTCCTTGGCTTGCAGACTCCTGACTTGTCACCGTTTCCTCACATGGCCTTTACTCTGTACCTGCTCATCCCTGGTCTCTTCCTTTTTTCCTTTTTAATTGAAGTATAGTTGATATACAATGTTATATTGGTTTCAGGTGTACAACATAGTGATTTGACAGTTCTGTACATTATATAGTGCTCACCATGATAAATGTAGTTACCATTTGACCATACATTTGACCATAATATTATTACAGTGTTATTGACTATATTCCCTATGCTGTATTTTTCATCCTAGTGACTATTTTATTACTTGAGGTATGTACCTCTTAATCCCCTCACCTGTTTGCCCGCTCCTCCAACCCCTCCTCTCTGGCTACCACCAGTTTGTTCTCTGTATTTATGAGTTTGTTTTGTTTGTTCTTTTGTTTGTTTTTTAGATTCCACGTAGTAAGTGAAGTCATGATATTTTTCTTTGTCTGACTTGTTTTCTTTGACTTGTTTTACTTAGCATAATACCTTCTAGGTTCATTCATGTTGTCATAGATGGCAAGATTTAATTCTTTTTCATGGCTAAGTAATATTTCACTGTGTGTGCATATATACATATATATGTATATATATACATATATATTATATGTCACATATTCTTTATCCATTTACCTATTGATGGACAATTGGGTTGCTTCTGTATCTTGGCTATCTTGGCTATTGTAAATAATGCTGAAATAAACATAGGGGTACAGATATTTTCTTGAATTAATGTTTTAATTTTCCTCAGGTAAATATCCAGAAGTAGAATTACTAGATTGTATGATACTTCTATTTCTATTTTTATTTTTTCCTTTTCAGATTTTTATTTAAATTCTAGTTAGTTAATATTCTAGCACAACATTGGATTCAGAAGTAGAATTCAGTAATTCATCACTTACATACAACACACAGTGCTCATCATAACAAGCACCCTCCTTAATACCCATCGCCCATCTGGCCCATCCCCCACCCACCTCCCTCCATCAACCCTCAGTTTGTTCTCTATCCTTAAGAGTCTCTTATAGGGGCGCCTGGGTGGCGCAGTCGGTTAAGCGTCCGACTTCAGCCAGGTCACGATCTCGCGGTCCGTGAGTTCGAGCCCCGCGTCAGGCTCTGGGCTGATGGCTCAGAGCCTGGAGCCTGTTTCCGATTCTGTGTCTCCCTCTCTCTCTGCCCCTCCCCCGTTCATGCTCTGTCTCTCTCTATCCCAAAAATAAATAAACGTTGAAAAAAAAAAAAAAGAGTCTCTTATAGGGCACCTGGGTGGCTCAGTTGGTTAAGTGTCCGACTTCGGCTCAAGTCATGATCTCACGGCTCGTGAGTTCAAGCCCCGCATCAGCATCAGACTCTATGCTGACAGTGTGGAGCCTGAAGCCTGCTTCAGATTCTGCCTCCCTCTCTCTCTCTTCCCCTCCCTCACTCATGCTCTGTCTCTCTCTCTCAAAAAAAAAAAAAAGAGTCTCTTATAGTTTGTTTCCCTCTCTCTTCTTTCCCTCTCCCATATTTTCATGTTTTGTTTTTTATTTTTTTTTTTAATTTTTTTTCAACGTTTATTTATTTTTGGGACAGAGAGAGACAGAGCATGAACGGGGGAGGGGTAGAGAGAGAGGGAGACACAGAATCGGAAACAGGCTCCAGGCTCCGAG
>NW_024421470.1:7875-12033 GCF_014898765.1 Herpailurus yagouaroundi | reverse complement strand
AGAGACAGAGCATGAACGGGGGAGGGGCAGAGAGAGAGGGAGACACACAGAATCGGAAACAGGCTCCAGGCTCTGAGCCATCAGCCCAGAGCCTGACACGGGGCTCGAACCCACGGGCCGCGAGATCGTGACCTGGCTGAAGTCGGACGCTTAACCGACTGCGCCACCCAGGCGCCCCCTGAATTTTTGTATCTTTTAGGTAAATACCTGGTAGTGCAATTGCTGTGTCATAGGGTTGTTCTATTTTTAACTTTTTGAGGAACCTCCATACTCTTTTCCGGAGTAGCTGCACCAGTTTGCATTCCCACCAACAGTGCAAGAGGGTTCTCCTTTCCCTGCACGCTCACCAACACGTGTTGTTTCTTGTGTTAATTTTAGCCATTCTGACAGGTGTGAGGTGATATCTCATCATGGTTTTGATTTGTATTTCCCCAATGATGAGTGATGTTGAGTATCTTTCCGTGTGTCTGTTAGCCATCTGGATGTCTTCTTTGGAAAAATATCTATTCATCTCTTCTGCCTATTTCTTGATTAGGTTATTTGGGTTTGATAAGTTCTTTATAGATTTTGGATACTAACCCCTTATCAGATATGTCATTTGCAAATATCCTATTCCATAGGTGGCATTTTAGTTTTGCTGATTGTTTCCTTCTCTGTGTAGAAGCTTTTTATCTTGATGAGGTCCCAATAGTTCATTTTTGCTTTTGTTTCCCTTGCCTCCGGTGACGTGTTTAATAAGTTGTTCCAGCCGAGGTCAAAGAGGTTGTTGCCTGTTTTCTCCTCTAGGATTTTGATGGTTTCCTGTTTCACATTTAGGTCTTTCATCCGTTTTGAATTTATTTTTGTGTATGGTGTAAGAAAGTGGTCCAGGTTCATTTTTCTACATGTTGCTGTCCAGTTTTCCCAACATCATTTGTTGAAGAGACTGCCTTTTTTCCATTGGGTATTCTTTCCTGCTTTGTTGAAGATGAGTTGACCATATAGTTGTGGATCCATTTCTGGGCTTTCTATCCTGTTCCATTGATCTATATGTCAGTTTTTGTGCCAGTACCATACTGTCTTGATGACTACACCTTTATAATATAGCTTGAAATCCAGAATTGTGATGCTTCCAGCTTTGCTTTTTTTTTTTTTTTATGTATTTTTTTTTTGGAGAGAGAGAGGAGAGAGAGAGAATCCCAAGCAGGCTCTGTACTCTCTCAGTGTGGAGCCGCACTTGGGGCTCAGTCTCCTGAACCGTGAGATCATGACCTGAGTGGAAATCAAGAGTTGGATGCTTAACCAGCTGAACCACCCAGGCACCCCTCCAGCTTTGCTTTTCTTTTTTAGGATTGCTTTGGCTATTTGGGGTCTTTTATGGTATTCCATATAAATTTTAGGATTATTCATTCTAGCTCTGTGAAAAATGCTGGAGGTATTTTGATAGGGATTGCATCAAATGTGTATATTGCTTTGGGTAGTATATACATTTTAACAGTGTGTGTTCTTCCAATCCGTGAGCATGGAATGTTTTTCCATTTCTTTGTGTCCTCTTCAGTTTCTTTCATAAATGTTTTATAGTTTTCAGAGTACAGATCTTTTAAACTCTTTTTTAAGGTTTATTCCTAGTTATTTTATGGGTTTTGGTGCGATTGTAAATGGGGTCAATTCCTTGATTTCTTTTTCTGCTGCTTCATCATTGGTGTATAGAAATGCCAGGTTTCTGTACGTTGATTTTATATCCTGCAACTTTGCTGAATTCATGTATTAGTTCTACTTCTTCTTTGCTGATTTGGATGCTTTTTTTTTTTCTTTTTGTTGTCTAATCGCTGAGGCTGAGACCTCTTGTACTATGTTAAATAACTATGGTGAGGGTGGACATCCCTGTCATGTTTCTGACCTTAGGAGAAAAGTTCTCGGTTTTTCCCAGTTGAGGATGATATTAGCTGTGGGTCTTTCATACATGGCCTTTACAATGTTGAGGTATGTTCCATCTCATACTTTGTTGAGGGTTTTTATCAAGAATGGATGCTGTATTTTGTCAAATGCTTTCTCTGCATCCATTGAGAGGATGGTATGGTTCTTATCCTTTCTTTTATTAATGTGGTATAGCACGTCAATTGATCTACAAATATTGTACCACCCCTGCAGCCCAGGGATAGATCCCATTTGATTGTGGTGAATAATTATTTAATGTACTATTAGATTCAATTTGCTAGTATCTTGTTGAGAATTTTTGCATCCATGTTCAGCAGGGCTATTGGCCTATAAGTCTCCTTTTTGTGGGGTCTTTGTCTGGTTTTGAAATCAAGGTAATGCTGGCCTCATAGAATGAGTTTGAAAGTTTTCCTTTTATTTCTATTTTTTGGAATGGTTTGAGAAGAATAGGTATTAACTCTTCTTTAAATGTTTGGTAGAAATTCCCTGGGAAGCTATCTGGACCTGGACTTTCATTTGTTGGGGTATTTTTGATTACTGATTCCGTTTCTTTGCCTGTTCAAATTTTCTTTCTTTCTGTTTCAGAAAACAGGTAGTGTGTGAGTTTCTAGGAATTTGTCCGTTTCTTCCAGGTTTCCCAGTTTGTTGGCATATAATTTGTCATAATATTCTCTAATAATTGTTTATATTTCTGTGGTGTTGGTTTTGATCTCTCCTCCCTCATCGGTGATTTTATTTATTTGTGTCCTTTCTTTTTTCTTTTTGAGAAGTTTAGCTAGGGGTTTATCAATTTTAATTCTTTCAAAGAACCAGCGCTTAGTTTCTTGATCTGTTCTGTTTATTTTTGTTGTTGTTGTTTGCTTGTTCCTATATCATTTATTTCTGCTATAATTTATTATTTCCCTTGTGCTGATGTTAGGCTTCATTTATTGTTCCTTTTCTAGCTCTTTTAGGTGTAAGGTTGGGTTGTGTATTTGAGACTTTTCTTGCTTCTTGAGATTGATACTTCTACTTTTAGTTTTTTTGAGGAGCCTCCATACTGTTTTCCACAGGGGCTGCACCAAATTGCCATTCCCACCAACAGTGCACAAAGGTTCCCTTTTCTCCACATCTTTGGCAAAATTCCTTGTTTCTTGTTATTTTGATACTAACCATTCTGACAGATGTGAGGTGATATCTCATTGTCGTTTTTGATTTGCATTTCCCTGATGATGAGTGATGTTGAACATCACTATCACTTTTTTTTTTTTTTTTAAGAGAGAGAGAGAGAGAGAGAGAGCATGAGCCAGGGAGAGGGGCAGAAAGAGGGAGGGAGAATCCTAAGCAGCCTCCCTGCTCAGTGCAGAGCCCAGTTTGGGGCACGATCCCATGATCTTGGGATCATGGTCTGAGCCAAACTCAAGAGTCAGACGCTCAACCAACAGGTGCCCCACAATATCAACCTTAATGTTGTTTTTTTGTTGAACAGAAATTATTAATTCTAATGTAGTCCAGTATCAATTTTTCCCTTTTTGTGTCTTTTTAAGGGCTCTTTTCCTGTCCTACGGCTTGAAGATATTCTTTGCTTTCTTCTAAAACTTTTATTGTTTGACTTTTAAACTGATTATTTTTTTTTTGTTTGATGTATGATAGGGGTCAGTATTATTTTTTCTCTGTTGATATCTTCAAATTGACAGTGCATTGTTATTGAAAGACCATCTTTTCCCTACTGCACTCTCACCTCTGTTATAAATTAAGGGTCTCTCATTATAGTTTTGATTTATGAATGAGGTTGAATTACTCAATGTTTTTTTTTAATTTTTAAAAATTCACATCCAAATTAGTTAGCATATAGTGCAAAATGATTTCAAGAGTAGATTCCTTAGTGCCCCTTGCCCATTTAGCCCATCCCCCCTCCCACAACTCCTCCAGTAGCCCTCTGTTTGTTCTCCATATTTAAGTCTCTTATGTTTTGGCCCCCTCCCTGTTTTTATATTATTTTTGTTTCCCTTGCCTTATGTTCATCTGTTGTGTGTCTTAAAGTCCTCATATGAGTGAGGTCATATGATTTTTGTCTTTCTCTGACTAATTTCACTTAGCATAATACCCTCCAGTTCCATCCACGTAGTTGCAAATGGCAAGATTTCATTCTTTTTTCATTGCTGAGTAATACTCCATTGTATGTATGTGTGTGTGTGTGTGTGTGTGTGTGTATATATATATATATATATATATATATATATATATATATATATATATACC
>NW_024421470.1:0-7775 GCF_014898765.1 Herpailurus yagouaroundi | reverse complement strand
GTTTATATATATATATATATATATATATATATATATATATATATATACCACATCGTCTTTATCCATTCATCCATTGATGGACATTTGGGCTCTTTGGGCTATTGTTGATAGTGCTGCTATAAACATTGGGGTGCATATGTCCCTTTGAAACAGCACACCTGTATCCCTTGGATAAATACCTAGTATGCAATTGATGGGTTGTAGGGTACTTTTATTTTTAATTTTTTGAGGGCCCTCCATACTGTTTTCCAGAGTGGCTGCATCAGCTTGCATTCCCACCAATAATGCAAAAGAGATGCTCTTTCTCCACATCCTCACCAACATCTGTTGTTGCTCGAGTTTTCATTTTAAGAGATAAAAGGAAGGCCTAGAAGTTATTATAGGCATAAGGTGGTATCTCATTGTGGTCTTGATTTCTATTTCCCTGATGATGAGTGATGTTGAGCATTTTTTCATGGGTCGGTTGGCCATCTGGATGTCTTCTTTGGAGATGTGTCTATTCATGTCTTTTGCCCATTTCTTCACTGGATTATTTGTTTGGGTGTTGAGTTTGGTAAGTTCTTTATAGATTTTGGATACTAAACCTTTATCTGATATGTCGTTTGCAAATATCTTCTCCCATTCTGTCGGTGGCCTTTTAGTTTTGCTGATTGTTTCCTTCATTGTGCAGAAGCTTTTTATTTTGATGAGGTCCCAGTAGTTCATTTTTGCTTTTGTTTCCCTTGCCTCCAGAGACGTGTTGAGTAAGAAGTTGCTGCGGGCAAGATCACAGAGGTTTTTGCCTGCTTTCTCCTGGAGGATTTTGATGGCTTCCTGTCTTACATTTAGGTTTTTCATTCATTTTGAGTTTATTTTTGTGTATGGTGCAAGAAAGTGGTTCCAGGTTCATTCTTCTGCATGTTGCTGTCCAGTTTTCTCAGCACCACTTGCTGAAGAGACTGTCTT
This sequence comes from Herpailurus yagouaroundi, assembly GCF_014898765.1. Taxonomy (NCBI): domain Eukaryota; kingdom Metazoa; phylum Chordata; class Mammalia; order Carnivora; family Felidae; genus Herpailurus; species Herpailurus yagouaroundi. The sequence goes on along the minus strand of NW_024421470.1, from coordinate 6,830 downwards.
TATTCCATTGGATATTCTTTCCTGCTTTGTCAAAGATTAGTTGCCATACGTTTGTGCGTCCATTTCTGGGTTCTCTATTCTGTTCCATTGATCTGAGTGTCTGTTCTTGTGCCAGTACCATACTGTCTTGATGATTACAGCTTTGTAGTATAGCTTGAAGTCTGGGATTGTGATGCCTCCTGCTTTGGTTTTCTTTTTTCAAGATTGCTTTGGCTATTCAGGGTCTTTTCTGTTTCCATACAAATTTTAGTATTGTTTGTTCTAGCTCTGTGAAGAATGCTGGAGGTATTTCGATAGGGATTGCATTAAATATGTAGAGTGCTTTGGGTAGTATCAACATTTTAACAATATTTTGTTCCTCCTATCCAGGAGCATGGAATCTTTTTCCGTTTTTTTTTTTTTGTGTGTGTGTCTTCTTCAATTTCTTTCGTAAGCTTTCTATAGTTTCCAGTGTATAGATTTTTCACCTCTTTGGTTAAATTTATTCCTAGGTATTTTATGGTTTTTGGTGCAATTGTAAATGGGATCAATTCCTTGATTTCTCTTTCTGTTGCTTCACTGTTGGTGAATAGGAATGCAGCCAATTTCTGTGTGTTGATTTTATATCCTGCAACTTTGCTGGATTCATGAATCAGTTCTAGCAGTTTTTTGGTGGACTCTTTTGGGTTTTCCATACAGAGTATCATGTCATCTGCAAAGAGTGAAAGTTTGACCTCCTCCTGGCCATATTGGATGCCTTTTATTTCTTTGTGTTGTCTGACTGCAGAAGCTAAGATTTCCAATACTATGTTGAATAACAGTGGTAAGAGTAGACATCCCTGTCTTGTCCCTGACCTTAGGGGAAAGCTCTCAGTTTTTCCCCATTGAGGATGATAAAATTACTTATAATGTTTAATGTTTAATATCATTTGCACTTATTTCTCTGTGAAATGTCCATACTCTGACCCATTTTTATTGGCCTGTCAGGCTTTTTCTTTTCAGTTTCTTGAAGCCCCTTATATATTACAGATGTTAGCCCTTTGTGATATAAATTGAAAAAAAATATTTTTCAAGTTTATAATTTCTAGGCCTTCCTTTTATCTCTTGTAATGAAAACTGATTTCATTTACATGTCAAGAGTATGTGTGTTTTCTACATCCAGAAGGACTGTAAGATTGCCTTCATCCCTCTCTTTGCCATTTCACTGTGGAAGTACATCTAGCTGTGCTCTTTGGATTATATTTGGCAGGGTAGAGTTGGGATTGCTGTTGACCTCTTGTTCATATGATTGTACTTCTTCCCATTTCCACTATCTTTGCAGAGTCTGCTGGGCCTTTGAATATTTTATAGAAACCTAGTGTTTTCTTTCCATAGTTATACCTCCCCTCACACACAGCATTCAAATTCATGTAGTTTGTAGGCTATAAAAATATTTTCACATTTATTCTTTCTAACAGAATGGAGTTTATTTCCAGGTCCACTCTTTTTCTTTTATTTCACTCCTCAAAAAATCTCGTTAAAAAAGTACTGCATCATATAAAAGTTTCAAAATTTAAAAGCTATAAGTATAGGGGCACCTGGGCGGCTCAGTCGGTTAAGTGTCCAACTCTTGGTTTCAGCTCAGGTCATGATCTCACAGTTTCGTGAGTTCAAGCCCTGAGCCGGGCTCTGCACTGACAGTACACAGCCTGCTTGGGATTCTCTCTTTCCCTCTCTTTCTGCCCCCGCCCCACTCACACTGTCTCTGCCTCTCTCAAATTTATATATATATATATATATATATGAAAAGAGAAATAAAGAAAGAAACCATCCACAGTTCTAGCACCCAAAGAGAGACCTGTTAATAATCTTGTCTGATGTCTTCCAGCACAGAGTGTGCACAGACTCTCACATGATTCTGAACATTGGTCTGCCTCATTTGTTGTAGTGAGTATGGCTTTGCCGAGAAGGTGGTGGAGGGAATGTTCATCATCGTCAATTCCATCACCATCAAGATTCACTCCAAGGCCTTCCACGCTTCTTTTGAATTGTGGCAGCTCCAGGGCTACAGTGTCAACCCCAACTGGCAGCAGAGTGACCTCCGCCTCACCCGCATCACTGACCCCCGCCGAGGAGAGGTGACAACCCTAGTATTGCAAGAGAAGAGAATGGGGAGATCCAGAATAGGACTTCTTTTTAAAGGATACTGTTCCTGCTTTGGGGATTTCCTCAGATATTGCCCTTATTCCTGTGAACCCAAGAAGCCCTTCTGTCCAGTGTTACTGCTGCATCCTTTCCTCACTTAGGGATCTCTGCATTCTATTGGTGGGATCCCAACCGAGAATGGTGGGGGTTTCTGCTTTGCCAGTCTTTTCCCCCTTGGACTTCCTGCCTCTTGGTTAATTTCACCCACAGAATTAAGGAAGTTTACTCTCTCTCCTTCCAGGTTTTAACATTTAAAGAAATAACTTGGCAAACACTTCGGATTGAGGCAGATGCTACCGACAATGGTGATCAGGATCCAGTCACCACTCCATTGAGGCTTATTACCAACCAAGGCAGGATCCAAATAGCCCTCAAAAGAAGAGTGAGTATATTTTCTGCCCTCATGAAAACATCCATGTTTTATTCTCCTACACATCCTGGGAGTTGGTATTCTCTCTTGGAATGTTACTGGCTCTAGGAATGACAATTGAAAAGGACAGGCCTGGGGGCGCCTGGGTGGCGCAGTCGGTTAAGCGTCCGACTTCAGCCAGGTCACGATCTCGCGGTCCGGGAGTTCGAGCCCCGCGTCAGGCTCTGGGCTGATGGCTCAGAGCCTGGAGCCTGTTTCCGATTCTGTGTCTCCCTCTCTCTCTGCCCCTCCCCCATTCATGCTCTGTCTCTCTCTGTCCCCAAAATAAATAAACGTTGAAAAAAAAAATTTTTTTTGAAAAGGACAGGCCTGTAATTTAGTGTTGCACAGAACATTTCTGTGAACATTTCCACCTCCTTGTCATCTGTATTTTGGAAACCACAGTTTTTACCCATATACAGGGACATGGACCTAGGCACCTAGCAGTTCACTTTTCCTGCTTCTTGTTAATTGCAGAAAACATCAGTAGCTTTGTAAGAAATGGACTCTCCACAGTGGTTGTTGCTTTCCTTTCATGTTCTGGGGATTAAAAGCCATTTCTGAAATTAACTGGGCAAGAGTCACTTTGAGTTGGAATAATACAAGATGTTGAACTTCATGTTCTGTGTGGCTCCTTCAGACCAAAGATTGCAATGTGGTAGCCTCCAAGCTGATGTTCCTGTTGGATGATCTGCTCTGGGTGCTGACTGACTCACAGCTCAAGGCTATGATGAAGTATGCGGAGTCGCTGAGTGAGGCCATGGAGAAGTCAGCCCAGCAGAGGAAGAGCCTGGCCCCTGAACCTGTACAGGTTAGAGGCGTGGGGCTAGGGAGATGGTAGGCCAGACCTAATTCATATCAACATAGGTAGAGTCTAGACTTTATTAGGCTTATTTGGAGCATTTTTCATTTACTTCTAGATGTGCATAGGTTTTGTTTGTGTGTCTGATTTATTTATTTATTCTGTTCATTGGGTGCCTCCAGTGTGTTAGCTTATTACATAGTGCTGGCCACTGGAAAGGGAGAGTATAATAAACTTCTTGTTTTTGTCCTTGGAGCTTTCACTGTCTTAAAATACTTACTGTCAACAAGCTATTACAACATGATGTGTATAAAGGTAGACACTGTGCCATGAGAGCACAAAGAAGAGGCATCTAACTACACAGACTGAAGGGGGTCATTTAAGAAAGACTTCCTGTAGGAGGTGTTTTGGAATCAGTGAGCTAAGTCCTGGGGGGGGGGTCAAAGCTTGAGGGGCAATTCAAACTCAGAACAGAACTCTGACAATTACTACACTAATTATAATTAGGCTTTTTGCAGTTTGGGTTATTTAGGTGGGACAGACCTACGTGAGCTACCAGGTGAACACTTATGAAAGGGAAGAGTCATCTTGCTAAAATGTGGTTTTCTTCAGACTGAAATAAAGCTTAAGAAAGCCTGTGAGAAGCCTGCCTGGGTTTGGACTTCTTATTTTTCTCTCTGTCACATATAGATCACTCCACCTGCTCCCAGTGCCCAGCAGTCCTGGGCCCAGGCGTTTGGTGCCAGCCAAGGCAGCAGCAACAGCAGCAGCAGCCGCCTCAGCCAGTACTTTGAGAAATTTGATGTGAAAGAGTCCTCCTACCATCTGCTCATCTCCCGCCTGGACCTGCACATTTGTGACGATAGCCAGTCTCGGGAGCCAGGTACCCTGTTTGGCCTGAGCCTGGGCTGGGTGGTCCATCACTGCCTTCAGCTCTGGACAAAGCTTCGGGATGGAAGGCTCTTTTCAAGATGCCATGGAGTACTTTGGTTGGCTTCCCTTAATCAGGGCATTCCTTGAGCCTCAGCCTCTGTGGCATCTCTGTTTTTGTTGGTGTGAGGTAGTACTCTTTAGCCTTAAGTCAGCAGGACCACCTGCAATACTTAATAAAATACAGGTGCCATGCTATTCCTAGACCTCCCTAAGTCAGAATCTTCAAGGGTAGAGCTCAAGCATTGTACACTTTCTTTTCTCCCCAGTGTACCTTGGCCAATGCTGACCACTGATAGAAGCTATTAGGAAAGAAAATTCAAGTATAGGAAACCCCAGAATTTTCAGATTTTTGAGTCAATTTAAATAATTTTTATGTGTAAATGCCCTCTTCCCAAGCAGAGAGGTTATGTTGTATTCTTGTCATGCTTTTACATTCATTAGGGCCATTGGTATTACATACACATATATGTTTTATTCAAAATGAAAAAGGAATTGACTCATTTTGTCTTCATGAGTCTTGGGGAAATCACTTAGCCTCTTGCTTAACCTCTTTGAATTTCATCATTTGTGAACTTGAGTTGAATCATATCTTACTCGTTTACCTCATTGGTTGTTGTCAGGCTCAAATGAAATAATATACTGAATTGGAAGACCTTAATTATAGGCACATGCTCAGTATTATTATTCCTTTGCTGCCTCTTCCTTTAATACTCTGTCTGTATTTCCTTTATACTCCCCTTTGCACCAGCTCTTGGCTTTAGATGCTCTCATATGGTAGATTTTTCTTGTGCTGCGTATCCTTTCTGAAGGTTAATGTCTGCCTCTTTAATGACCCCTAGACTCAGTTTCCTTGGGGGAATTTACCTTTTCTTCCTGGGGCACCAAGCAGCATTATCTTTCTTGCTTTGCTGTTCTGTGGTGTTGAAGTGACTTCAGTCCCTGTCTACTCCCACTCTGAGAGAGCTGAGAGGAGCAGTGACAACATAAAGATTGCTTTTGCGACCACAAGAAATAAATTGCTCACTGGTTAGCCACCCACTTATTTTGGAAGTTCTTTGCTAAAACGATTATTGTTTTGTTTGGTTGTTTCTTCCAAGTGTTACTATAAAGGCTTTGGGTTTTTTCCTCTTGTTTTGTCTTGGATCTTTTCATAGGTCTTTATTAAGAGTGTGTTATTGAGAATTTGACCCTTTTGCTTGATGAGGAGTATTTAGCAGTGTCGTCTTCATGTGACAAGGTCCCATAACCCACACTAAGATGTAAATGACTACCCTCCCTTGCAGTTCTTATTTATTTATTTATTTATTTATTTATTTATTTATTTATTTATTTAGCTAAATTAATATATTTTCTGGAATTTAAGAACTTTTTGTATGAGATAGTTTTAGATAGGGAGAAAACTTCCAACCTGCCATACCCAGGTGTGATGTATGACTCTGTAAAGGAATAAGGAACAGTTCTTGTGAATTTGACTCTTCTCCTGGGATCTGGGGGGAAAAGGGAAGGGAGAACTAGGTGGCACAGAAAGCATTCTAAAGTTCTCTGGAATTGTTCTAATATGCAGCCACATATGACTACTGTTGGCTGATCCAAATTGAGATTGGTTGCAAGTGTAATTTCCACATGGGATTTTGAAGATGTAGTAGAATAAAAGAGTATAGAATACCTTGATAATTATTTTCATATTGGTTATATGTTGAGATGATAATATATTGATTATATTGGTTTAAGTTGTATGTATTGTTAAAATTAATTTCACCTTTTTAAAAAACTGTTTTCCATGTGGCTACTAGAAAATTTAAAATTATTTTTATGGCTCATGTTATATTTCTGTTGGATAGCATTGTTTTCAAACTCTCTGTCTAGTATGGTAGTCAATAGCCACGTGTGTCTGTTAAAATTAAAATAAAATAAAATGAAAAAATCAGCCCCTAATTTGCACCACCCGCATTTTAAGTACTCAGTGTAATCTACAGACCATAGAAGATATTCATCATCACAGAAAATTCTTTTGGACAGTGCTGCTCTAGAGGCTCCTTGCTACATCTACCTTCTTTTCTCATTAAGGGACATGATAGCCTGGGATGTTGGGCCCTTGAGTAACACACTTACCTATTCCGTGGCATTAAAGGTGAAATTATTGGAAACTGGGTGGGTCCTTGGGGACACCTTGGCTTGAGGTCGGGCAGCACTATCTCTTAAAATTCACAAAAGCAGGGCACCTGAGTGGCTCAGTTGGTTGAGAGTCCAACTTCAGCTCAGGTCATGATCTCACAGTTCGTGGGTTTGAGCCCCACATCAGGCTCTGTGCTGACAGCTCAGAGCCTGAAGCCTGCTTCAGATTCTGTGTCTCCCTCTCTCTCTGCCCCTCCCCCACTCCACTCTGTCCCCCCCCCCCCCTCAAAATAAATAAACATTAAAAAAATTCAGAGAAGAGCTTAGTGGTTGATGGAGAAAAGAGTGTCACCGCTTTTTGTTTTATTTTATTTTATTTTATTTTATTTTATTTTATTTTATTTTATT
>NW_024421469.1:7872-12030 GCF_014898765.1 Herpailurus yagouaroundi | reverse complement strand
AGAGACAGAGCATGAACGGGGGAGGGGCAGAGAGAGAGGGAGACACACAGAATCGGAAACAGGCTCCAGGCTCTGAGCCATCAGCCCAGAGCCTGACACGGGGCTCGAACCCACGGGCCGCGAGATCGTGACCTGGCTGAAGTCGGACGCTTAACCGACTGCGCCACCCAGGCGCCCCCTGAATTTTTGTATCTTTTAGGTAAATACCTGGTAGTGCAATTGCTGTGTCATAGGGTTGTTCTATTTTTAACTTTTTGAGGAACCTCCATACTCTTTTCCGGAGTAGCTGCACCAGTTTGCATTCCCACCAACAGTGCAAGAGGGTTCTCCTTTCCCTGCACGCTCACCAACACGTGTTGTTTCTTGTGTTAATTTTAGCCATTCTGACAGGTGTGAGGTGATATCTCATCATGGTTTTGATTTGTATTTCCCCAATGATGAGTGATGTTGAGTATCTTTCCGTGTGTCTGTTAGCCATCTGGATGTCTTCTTTGGAAAAATATCTATTCATCTCTTCTGCCTATTTCTTGATTAGGTTATTTGGGTTTGATAAGTTCTTTATAGATTTTGGATACTAACCCCTTATCAGATATGTCATTTGCAAATATCCTATTCCATAGGTGGCATTTTAGTTTTGCTGATTGTTTCCTTCTCTGTGTAGAAGCTTTTTATCTTGATGAGGTCCCAATAGTTCATTTTTGCTTTTGTTTCCCTTGCCTCCGGTGACGTGTTTAATAAGTTGTTCCAGCCGAGGTCAAAGAGGTTGTTGCCTGTTTTCTCCTCTAGGATTTTGATGGTTTCCTGTTTCACATTTAGGTCTTTCATCCGTTTTGAATTTATTTTTGTGTATGGTGTAAGAAAGTGGTCCAGGTTCATTTTTCTACATGTTGCTGTCCAGTTTTCCCAACATCATTTGTTGAAGAGACTGCCTTTTTTCCATTGGGTATTCTTTCCTGCTTTGTTGAAGATGAGTTGACCATATAGTTGTGGATCCATTTCTGGGCTTTCTATCCTGTTCCATTGATCTATATGTCAGTTTTTGTGCCAGTACCATACTGTCTTGATGACTACACCTTTATAATATAGCTTGAAATCCAGAATTGTGATGCTTCCAGCTTTGCTTTTTTTTTTTTTTCATGTATTTATTTTTGAGAGAGAGAGAGGAGAGAGAGAGAATCCCAAGCAGGCTCTGTACTCTCTCAGTGTGGAGCCGCACTTGGGGCTCAGTCTCCTGAACCGTGAGATCATGACCTGAGTGGAAATCAAGAGTTGGATGCTTAACCAGCTGAACCACCCAGGCACCCCTCCAGCTTTGCTTTTCTTTTTTAGGATTGCTTTGGCTATTTGGGGTCTTTTATGGTATTCCATATAAATTTTAGGATTATTCATTCTAGCTCTGTGAAAAATGCTGGAGGTATTTTGATAGGGATTGCATCAAATGTGTATATTGCTTTGGGTAGTATATACATTTTAACAGTGTGTGTTCTTCCAATCCGTGAGCATGGAATGTTTTTCCATTTCTTTGTGTCCTCTTCAGTTTCTTTCATAAATGTTTTATAGTTTTCAGAGTACAGATCTTTTAAACTCTTTTTTAAGGTTTATTCCTAGTTATTTTATGGGTTTTGGTGCGATTGTAAATGGGGTCAATTCCTTGATTTCTTTTTCTGCTGCTTCATCATTGGTGTATAGAAATGCCAGGTTTCTGTACGTTGATTTTATATCCTGCAACTTTGCTGAATTCATGTATTAGTTCTACTTCTTCTTTGCTGATTTGGATGCTTTTTTTTTTCTTTTTGTTGTCTAATCGCTGAGGCTGAGACCTCTTGTACTATGTTAAATAACTATGGTGAGGGTGGACATCCCTGTCATGTTTCTGACCTTAGGAGAAAAGTTCTCGGTTTTTCCCAGTTGAGGATGATATTAGCTGTGGGTCTTTCATACATGGCCTTTACAATGTTGAGGTATGTTCCATCTCATACTTTGTTGAGGGTTTTTATCAAGAATGGATGCTGTATTTTGTCAAATGCTTTCTCTGCATCCATTGAGAGGATGGTATGGTTCTTATCCTTTCTTTTATTAATGTGGTATAGCACGTCAATTGATCTACAAATATTGTACCACCCCTGCAGCCCAGGGATAGATCCCATTTGATTGTGGTGAATAATTATTTAATGTACTATTAGATTCAATTTGCTAGTATCTTGTTGAGAATTTTTGCATCCATGTTCAGCAGGGCTATTGGCCTATAAGTCTCCTTTTTGTGGGGTCTTTGTCTGGTTTTGAAATCAAGGTAATGCTGGCCTCATAGAATGAGTTTGAAAGTTTTCCTTTTATTTCTATTTTTTGGAATGGTTTGAGAAGAATAGGTATTAACTCTTCTTTAAATGTTTGGTAGAAATTCCCTGGGAAGCTATCTGGACCTGGACTTTCATTTGTTGGGGTATTTTTGATTACTGATTCCGTTTCTTTGCCTGTTCAAATTTTCTTTCTTTCTGTTTCAGAAAACAGGTAGTGTGTGAGTTTCTAGGAATTTGTCCGTTTCTTCCAGGTTTCCCAGTTTGTTGGCATATAATTTGTCATAATATTCTCTAATAATTGTTTATATTTCTGTGGTGTTGGTTTTGATCTCTCCTCCCTCATCGGTGATTTTATTTATTTGTGTCCTTTCTTTTTTCTTTTTGAGAAGTTTAGCTAGGGGTTTATCAATTTTAATTCTTTCAAAGAACCAGCGCTTAGTTTCTTGATCTGTTCTGTTTATTTTTGTTGTTGTTGTTTGCTTGTTCCTATATCATTTATTTCTGCTATAATTTATTATTTCCCTTGTGCTGATGTTAGGCTTCATTTATTGTTCCTTTTCTAGCTCTTTTAGGTGTAAGGTTGGGTTGTGTATTTGAGACTTTTCTTGCTTCTTGAGATTGATACTTCTACTTTTAGTTTTTTTGAGGAGCCTCCATACTGTTTTCCACAGGGGCTGCACCAAATTGCCATTCCCACCAACAGTGCACAAAGGTTCCCTTTTCTCCACATCTTTGGCAAAATTCCTTGTTTCTTGTTATTTTGATACTAACCATTCTGACAGATGTGAGGTGATATCTCATTGTCGTTTTTGATTTGCATTTCCCTGATGATGAGTGATGTTGAACATCACTATCACTTTTTTTTTTTTTTTTAAGAGAGAGAGAGAGAGAGAGAGAGCATGAGCCAGGGAGAGGGGCAGAAAGAGGGAGGGAGAATCCTAAGCAGCCTCCCTGCTCAGTGCAGAGCCCAGTTTGGGGCACGATCCCATGATCTTGGGATCATGGTCTGAGCCAAACTCAAGAGTCAGACGCTCAACCAACAGGTGCCCCACAATATCAACCTTAATGTTGTTTTTTTGTTGAACAGAAATTATTAATTCTAATGTAGTCCAGTATCAATTTTTCCCTTTTTGTGTCTTTTTAAGGGCTCTTTTCCTGTCCTACGGCTTGAAGATATTCTTTGCTTTCTTCTAAAACTTTTATTGTTTGACTTTTAAACTGATTATTTTTTTTTTTGTTTGATGTATGATAGGGGTCAGTATTATTTTTTCTCTGTTGATATCTTCAAATTGACAGTGCATTGTTATTGAAAGACCATCTTTTCCCTACTGCACTCTCACCTCTGTTATAAATTAAGGGTCTCTCATTATAGTTTTGATTTATGAATGAGGTTGAATTACTCAATGTTTTTTTTTAATTTTTAAAAATTCACATCCAAATTAGTTAGCATATAGTGCAAAATGATTTCAAGAGTAGATTCCTTAGTGCCCCTTGCCCATTTAGCCCATCCCCCCTCCCACAACTCCTCCAGTAGCCCTCTGTTTGTTCTCCATATTTAAGTCTCTTATGTTTTGGCCCCCTCCCTGTTTTTATATTATTTTTGTTTCCCTTGCCTTATGTTCATCTGTTGTGTGTCTTAAAGTCCTCATATGAGTGAGGTCATATGATTTTTGTCTTTCTCTGACTAATTTCACTTAGCATAATACCCTCCAGTTCCATCCACGTAGTTGCAAATGGCAAGATTTCATTCTTTTTTCATTGCTGAGTAATACTCCATTGTATGTATGTGTGTGTGTGTGTGTGTGTGTGTGTATATATATATATATATATATATATATATATATATATATATATATATACC
>NW_024421469.1:0-7772 GCF_014898765.1 Herpailurus yagouaroundi | reverse complement strand
GTTTATATATATATATATATATATATATATATATATATATATATATACCACATCGTCTTTATCCATTCATCCATTGATGGACATTTGGGCTCTTTGGGCTATTGTTGATAGTGCTGCTATAAACATTGGGGTGCATATGTCCCTTTGAAACAGCACACCTGTATCCCTTGGATAAATACCTAGTATGCAATTGATGGGTTGTAGGGTACTTTTATTTTTAATTTTTTGAGGGCCCTCCATACTGTTTTCCAGAGTGGCTGCATCAGCTTGCATTCCCACCAATAATGCAAAAGAGATGCTCTTTCTCCACATCCTCACCAACATCTGTTGTTGCTCGAGTTTTCATTTTAAGAGATAAAAGGAAGGCCTAGAAGTTATTATAGGCATAAGGTGGTATCTCATTGTGGTCTTGATTTCTATTTCCCTGATGATGAGTGATGTTGAGCATTTTTTCATGGGTCGGTTGGCCATCTGGATGTCTTCTTTGGAGATGTGTCTATTCATGTCTTTTGCCCATTTCTTCACTGGATTATTTGTTTGGGTGTTGAGTTTGGTAAGTTCTTTATAGATTTTGGATACTAAACCTTTATCTGATATGTCGTTTGCAAATATCTTCTCCCATTCTGTCGGTGGCCTTTTAGTTTTGCTGATTGTTTCCTTCATTGTGCAGAAGCTTTTTATTTTGATGAGGTCCCAGTAGTTCATTTTTGCTTTTGTTTCCCTTGCCTCCAGAGACGTGTTGAGTAAGAAGTTGCTGCGGGCAAGATCACAGAGGTTTTTGCCTGCTTTCTCCTGGAGGATTTTGATGGCTTCCTGTCTTACATTTAGGTTTTTCATTCATTTTGAGTTTATTTTTGTGTATGGTGCAAGAAAGTGGTTCCAGGTTCATTCTTCTGCATGTTGCTGTCCAGTTTTCTCAGCACCACTTGCTGAAGAGACTGTCTTTATTCCATTGGATATTCTTTCCTGCTTTGTCAAAGATTAGTTGCCATACGTTTGTGCGTCCATTTCTGGGTTCTCTATTCTGTTCCATTGATCTGAGTGTCTGTTCTTGTGCCAGTACCATACTGTCTTGATGATTACAGCTTTGTAGTATAGCTTGAAGTCTGGGATTGTGATGCCTCCTGCTTTGGTTTTCTTTTTTCAAGATTGCTTTGGCTATTCAGGGTCTTTTCTGTTTCCATACAAATTTTAGTATTGTTTGTTCTAGCTCTGTGAAGAATGCTGGAGGTATTTCGATAGGGATTGCATTAAATATGTAGAGTGCTTTGGGTAGTATCAACATTTTAACAATATTTTGTTCCTCCTATCCAGGAGCATGGAATCTTTTTCCGTTTTTTTTTTTTTGTGTGTGTGTCTTCTTCAATTTCTTTCGTAAGCTTTCTATAGTTTCCAGTGTATAGATTTTTCACCTCTTTGGTTAAATTTATTCCTAGGTATTTTATGGTTTTTGGTGCAATTGTAAATGGGATCAATTCCTTGATTTCTCTTTCTGTTGCTTCACTGTTGGTGAATAGGAATGCAGCCAATTTCTGTGTGTTGATTTTATATCCTGCAACTTTGCTGGATTCATGAATCAGTTCTAGCAGTTTTTTGGTGGACTCTTTTGGGTTTTCCATACAGAGTATCATGTCATCTGCAAAGAGTGAAAGTTTGACCTCCTCCTGGCCATATTGGATGCCTTTTATTTCTTTGTGTTGTCTGACTGCAGAAGCTAAGATTTCCAATACTATGTTGAATAACAGTGGTAAGAGTAGACATCCCTGTCTTGTCCCTGACCTTAGGGGAAAGCTCTCAGTTTTTCCCCATTGAGGATGATAAAATTACTTATAATGTTTAATGTTTAATATCATTTGCACTTATTTCTCTGTGAAATGTCCATACTCTGACCCATTTTTATTGGCCTGTCAGGCTTTTTCTTTTCAGTTTCTTGAAGCCCCTTATATATTACAGATGTTAGCCCTTTGTGATATAAATTGAAAAAAAATATTTTTCAAGTTTATAATTTCTAGGCCTTCCTTTTATCTCTTGTAATGAAAACTGATTTCATTTACATGTCAAGAGTATGTGTGTTTTCTACATCCAGAAGGACTGTAAGATTGCCTTCATCCCTCTCTTTGCCATTTCACTGTGGAAGTACATCTAGCTGTGCTCTTTGGATTATATTTGGCAGGGTAGAGTTGGGATTGCTGTTGACCTCTTGTTCATATGATTGTACTTCTTCCCATTTCCACTATCTTTGCAGAGTCTGCTGGGCCTTTGAATATTTTATAGAAACCTAGTGTTTTCTTTCCATAGTTATACCTCCCCTCACACACAGCATTCAAATTCATGTAGTTTGTAGGCTATAAAAATATTTTCACATTTATTCTTTCTAACAGAATGGAGTTTATTTCCAGGTCCACTCTTTTTCTTTTATTTCACTCCTCAAAAAATCTCGTTAAAAAAGTACTGCATCATATAAAAGTTTCAAAATTTAAAAGCTATAAGTATAGGGGCACCTGGGCGGCTCAGTCGGTTAAGTGTCCAACTCTTGGTTTCAGCTCAGGTCATGATCTCACAGTTTCGTGAGTTCAAGCCCTGAGCCGGGCTCTGCACTGACAGTACACAGCCTGCTTGGGATTCTCTCTTTCCCTCTCTTTCTGCCCCCGCCCCACTCACACTGTCTCTGCCTCTCTCAAATTTATATATATATATATATATATGAAAAGAGAAATAAAGAAAGAAACCATCCACAGTTCTAGCACCCAAAGAGAGACCTGTTAATAATCTTGTCTGATGTCTTCCAGCACAGAGTGTGCACAGACTCTCACATGATTCTGAACATTGGTCTGCCTCATTTGTTGTAGTGAGTATGGCTTTGCCGAGAAGGTGGTGGAGGGAATGTTCATCATCGTCAATTCCATCACCATCAAGATTCACTCCAAGGCCTTCCACGCTTCTTTTGAATTGTGGCAGCTCCAGGGCTACAGTGTCAACCCCAACTGGCAGCAGAGTGACCTCCGCCTCACCCGCATCACTGACCCCCGCCGAGGAGAGGTGACAACCCTAGTATTGCAAGAGAAGAGAATGGGGAGATCCAGAATAGGACTTCTTTTTAAAGGATACTGTTCCTGCTTTGGGGATTTCCTCAGATATTGCCCTTATTCCTGTGAACCCAAGAAGCCCTTCTGTCCAGTGTTACTGCTGCATCCTTTCCTCACTTAGGGATCTCTGCATTCTATTGGTGGGATCCCAACCGAGAATGGTGGGGGTTTCTGCTTTGCCAGTCTTTTCCCCCTTGGACTTCCTGCCTCTTGGTTAATTTCACCCACAGAATTAAGGAAGTTTACTCTCTCTCCTTCCAGGTTTTAACATTTAAAGAAATAACTTGGCAAACACTTCGGATTGAGGCAGATGCTACCGACAATGGTGATCAGGATCCAGTCACCACTCCATTGAGGCTTATTACCAACCAAGGCAGGATCCAAATAGCCCTCAAAAGAAGAGTGAGTATATTTTCTGCCCTCATGAAAACATCCATGTTTTATTCTCCTACACATCCTGGGAGTTGGTATTCTCTCTTGGAATGTTACTGGCTCTAGGAATGACAATTGAAAAGGACAGGCCTGGGGGCGCCTGGGTGGCGCAGTCGGTTAAGCGTCCGACTTCAGCCAGGTCACGATCTCGCGGTCCGGGAGTTCGAGCCCCGCGTCAGGCTCTGGGCTGATGGCTCAGAGCCTGGAGCCTGTTTCCGATTCTGTGTCTCCCTCTCTCTCTGCCCCTCCCCCATTCATGCTCTGTCTCTCTCTGTCCCCAAAATAAATAAACGTTGAAAAAAAAAATTTTTTTTGAAAAGGACAGGCCTGTAATTTAGTGTTGCACAGAACATTTCTGTGAACATTTCCACCTCCTTGTCATCTGTATTTTGGAAACCACAGTTTTTACCCATATACAGGGACATGGACCTAGGCACCTAGCAGTTCACTTTTCCTGCTTCTTGTTAATTGCAGAAAACATCAGTAGCTTTGTAAGAAATGGACTCTCCACAGTGGTTGTTGCTTTCCTTTCATGTTCTGGGGATTAAAAGCCATTTCTGAAATTAACTGGGCAAGAGTCACTTTGAGTTGGAATAATACAAGATGTTGAACTTCATGTTCTGTGTGGCTCCTTCAGACCAAAGATTGCAATGTGGTAGCCTCCAAGCTGATGTTCCTGTTGGATGATCTGCTCTGGGTGCTGACTGACTCACAGCTCAAGGCTATGATGAAGTATGCGGAGTCGCTGAGTGAGGCCATGGAGAAGTCAGCCCAGCAGAGGAAGAGCCTGGCCCCTGAACCTGTACAGGTTAGAGGCGTGGGGCTAGGGAGATGGTAGGCCAGACCTAATTCATATCAACATAGGTAGAGTCTAGACTTTATTAGGCTTATTTGGAGCATTTTTCATTTACTTCTAGATGTGCATAGGTTTTGTTTGTGTGTCTGATTTATTTATTTATTCTGTTCATTGGGTGCCTCCAGTGTGTTAGCTTATTACATAGTGCTGGCCACTGGAAAGGGAGAGTATAATAAACTTCTTGTTTTTGTCCTTGGAGCTTTCACTGTCTTAAAATACTTACTGTCAACAAGCTATTACAACATGATGTGTATAAAGGTAGACACTGTGCCATGAGAGCACAAAGAAGAGGCATCTAACTACACAGACTGAAGGGGGTCATTTAAGAAAGACTTCCTGTAGGAGGTGTTTTGGAATCAGTGAGCTAAGTCCTGGGGGGGGGGTCAAAGCTTGAGGGGCAATTCAAACTCAGAACAGAACTCTGACAATTACTACACTAATTATAATTAGGCTTTTTGCAGTTTGGGTTATTTAGGTGGGACAGACCTACGTGAGCTACCAGGTGAACACTTATGAAAGGGAAGAGTCATCTTGCTAAAATGTGGTTTTCTTCAGACTGAAATAAAGCTTAAGAAAGCCTGTGAGAAGCCTGCCTGGGTTTGGACTTCTTATTTTTCTCTCTGTCACATATAGATCACTCCACCTGCTCCCAGTGCCCAGCAGTCCTGGGCCCAGGCGTTTGGTGCCAGCCAAGGCAGCAGCAACAGCAGCAGCAGCCGCCTCAGCCAGTACTTTGAGAAATTTGATGTGAAAGAGTCCTCCTACCATCTGCTCATCTCCCGCCTGGACCTGCACATTTGTGACGATAGCCAGTCTCGGGAGCCAGGTACCCTGTTTGGCCTGAGCCTGGGCTGGGTGGTCCATCACTGCCTTCAGCTCTGGACAAAGCTTCGGGATGGAAGGCTCTTTTCAAGATGCCATGGAGTACTTTGGTTGGCTTCCCTTAATCAGGGCATTCCTTGAGCCTCAGCCTCTGTGGCATCTCTGTTTTTGTTGGTGTGAGGTAGTACTCTTTAGCCTTAAGTCAGCAGGACCACCTGCAATACTTAATAAAATACAGGTGCCATGCTATTCCTAGACCTCCCTAAGTCAGAATCTTCAAGGGTAGAGCTCAAGCATTGTACACTTTCTTTTCTCCCCAGTGTACCTTGGCCAATGCTGACCACTGATAGAAGCTATTAGGAAAGAAAATTCAAGTATAGGAAACCCCAGAATTTTCAGATTTTTGAGTCAATTTAAATAATTTTTATGTGTAAATGCCCTCTTCCCAAGCAGAGAGGTTATGTTGTATTCTTGTCATGCTTTTACATTCATTAGGGCCATTGGTATTACATACACATATATGTTTTATTCAAAATGAAAAAGGAATTGACTCATTTTGTCTTCATGAGTCTTGGGGAAATCACTTAGCCTCTTGCTTAACCTCTTTGAATTTCATCATTTGTGAACTTGAGTTGAATCATATCTTACTCGTTTACCTCATTGGTTGTTGTCAGGCTCAAATGAAATAATATACTGAATTGGAAGACCTTAATTATAGGCACATGCTCAGTATTATTATTCCTTTGCTGCCTCTTCCTTTAATACTCTGTCTGTATTTCCTTTATACTCCCCTTTGCACCAGCTCTTGGCTTTAGATGCTCTCATATGGTAGATTTTTCTTGTGCTGCGTATCCTTTCTGAAGGTTAATGTCTGCCTCTTTAATGACCCCTAGACTCAGTTTCCTTGGGGGAATTTACCTTTTCTTCCTGGGGCACCAAGCAGCATTATCTTTCTTGCTTTGCTGTTCTGTGGTGTTGAAGTGACTTCAGTCCCTGTCTACTCCCACTCTGAGAGAGCTGAGAGGAGCAGTGACAACATAAAGATTGCTTTTGCGACCACAAGAAATAAATTGCTCACTGGTTAGCCACCCACTTATTTTGGAAGTTCTTTGCTAAAACGATTATTGTTTTGTTTGGTTGTTTCTTCCAAGTGTTACTATAAAGGCTTTGGGTTTTTTCCTCTTGTTTTGTCTTGGATCTTTTCATAGGTCTTTATTAAGAGTGTGTTATTGAGAATTTGACCCTTTTGCTTGATGAGGAGTATTTAGCAGTGTCGTCTTCATGTGACAAGGTCCCATAACCCACACTAAGATGTAAATGACTACCCTCCCTTGCAGTTCTTATTTATTTATTTATTTATTTATTTATTTATTTATTTATTTATTTAGCTAAATTAATATATTTTCTGGAATTTAAGAACTTTTTGTATGAGATAGTTTTAGATAGGGAGAAAACTTCCAACCTGCCATACCCAGGTGTGATGTATGACTCTGTAAAGGAATAAGGAACAGTTCTTGTGAATTTGACTCTTCTCCTGGGATCTGGGGGGAAAAGGGAAGGGAGAACTAGGTGGCACAGAAAGCATTCTAAAGTTCTCTGGAATTGTTCTAATATGCAGCCACATATGACTACTGTTGGCTGATCCAAATTGAGATTGGTTGCAAGTGTAATTTCCACATGGGATTTTGAAGATGTAGTAGAATAAAAGAGTATAGAATACCTTGATAATTATTTTCATATTGGTTATATGTTGAGATGATAATATATTGATTATATTGGTTTAAGTTGTATGTATTGTTAAAATTAATTTCACCTTTTTAAAAAACTGTTTTCCATGTGGCTACTAGAAAATTTAAAATTATTTTTATGGCTCATGTTATATTTCTGTTGGATAGCATTGTTTTCAAACTCTCTGTCTAGTATGGTAGTCAATAGCCACGTGTGTCTGTTAAAATTAAAATAAAATAAAATGAAAAAATCAGCCCCTAATTTGCACCACCCGCATTTTAAGTACTCAGTGTAATCTACAGACCATAGAAGATATTCATCATCACAGAAAATTCTTTTGGACAGTGCTGCTCTAGAGGCTCCTTGCTACATCTACCTTCTTTTCTCATTAAGGGACATGATAGCCTGGGATGTTGGGCCCTTGAGTAACACACTTACCTATTCCGTGGCATTAAAGGTGAAATTATTGGAAACTGGGTGGGTCCTTGGGGACACCTTGGCTTGAGGTCGGGCAGCACTATCTCTTAAAATTCACAAAAGCAGGGCACCTGAGTGGCTCAGTTGGTTGAGAGTCCAACTTCAGCTCAGGTCATGATCTCACAGTTCGTGGGTTTGAGCCCCACATCAGGCTCTGTGCTGACAGCTCAGAGCCTGAAGCCTGCTTCAGATTCTGTGTCTCCCTCTCTCTCTGCCCCTCCCCCACTCCACTCTGTCCCCCCCCCCCCTCAAAATAAATAAACATTAAAAAAATTCAGAGAAGAGCTTAGTGGTTGATGGAGAAAAGAGTGTCACCGCTTTTTGTTTTATTTTATTTTATTTTATTTTATTTTATTTTATTTTATTTTATT
>NW_024421468.1:12195-14298 GCF_014898765.1 Herpailurus yagouaroundi | reverse complement strand
CTATGCATCAGTACTCCTGTGTCCCTTGGATAAATTCCTAGCAGTGCATGGATTGGAAGAATAAATATTGTCAAAATGTCAATACTACCCAAAGCTATCTACACATTCAATGCAATCCCAATCAAAATGGCACCAGCATTCTTCTTGAAACTAGAACAAGCAATCCTAAAATTCATATGGAACCACAAAAGGCCCCGAATAGCCAAAGTCATTTTGAAGAAGAAGACCAAAGCAGGAGGCATCACAATCCCAGACTTTAGCCTCGACTTCCTTTCTTTTTAAAGTACTCTCTTCTTTTGACTTCTGGAGCAGTAGACATTCTTAGATATCCTCCTACTTATTTGCTTGCCCTCTCCCTCTCTCATCCTCTCCCTCTTTGCCAATTCATGTCTCTCTCCTGGATTTTTCAGACTTTGAGCTCTGCTCCTTGTAAAAACTTGCCATAATAAGCCCCTCTTGTTTTCCTTTTCAATAGTTTTGGGGAAGTGTTTGTGTGTGTGTGTGTGTGTGTGTGTGTGCGTGCGCGCGCGCGCGCGCGTGCGCAATGCCCTGCACCCTGCTGTCTGTCTGTCTCTCTCCCTCTCTCTCCTCTCTCCCTGATCAGGGCTCTCTCCCATCCACAGCACCAGGGATTCTTTTCTCCCCCAAATCAAGTCTCTATACATCTTACCTTCCATGATGTAGCCTCTTTTCTCCCTCTAGTTGTGCAGTTTGTTCTCTCAGTACTCAGATCAATTTATTGGGTGTTCAGAATGATTTCATATTTATCTAGCTGTGTTCAAGGGATGAGGCAAGCATAAGGTCCCCCTACTACTCCACGACTTTAACTCCACTCCTGTCTCCTGGGTTTTTCAATGTCAGAAATCCTCAAGGCTCATACCTCTATTCCCTTCTCTTCTGAGTCTATATTCTCTCCCTAAATTATCTCATTCATGCTCCTAGTTTCAATAGGAAAATTTAACTAAAATTAACATGGCATCCATTTCAAGAAGTATTATTATTTTGTGTATCACTGGGAAGGCAAAAAAAATGTTTTCAATTAAACAGTGATATCTCAAATTCAACTAATCATCTCACTGCACACCAAATTTGTTCCTCCTTGTAATATTCCCAACTCAGAAAATGACATCAACATTCACTTAGTTGTTCAAGTAAGAAATTAGAAACCTCTCTCTACATCTCCACTTCCTACTTTTCATATCTAGTCAATCTCAATGTCCTATTGCTTTTAATTGCTTAAATAATACCTGAATATGCCCATCTCTCTGACTTTCACTGTTACAAACCTAATAGAAGCCACCACATCTCTTACCTGATTTACCTCAAAAGCACCCTGTTTTCCCCAATCTTCTGATTTGCTATTCAGGAGGCAGAGTTATCTTTTCAAAACCCAGATTTGATCATGTCACTTATATGATGAAAACCCTTTAGTATCTCCTCATTAGTCTTAGGAAAAAGGTAAAATTCTTCCTATGGCCTATAAAGCCTCTGCCCAACTTCGCAGTCTTGTCTCATGCCACTTTGTCTTGTGTTCTGTAAAGTGCCAACCACACAATAAATAGCCTTTTTTATTCTCAAATATGTCACCCTCCTCACTGCCTCAGGTACGTGTACACATACTGTTTTCTCTGCTCAGACTCTTTTACTTCTCTTTATCTAATTAATTCCTATTCATTCCTCAGCCCTCAATTCAAATATCACTTCCTCAAGGAAGTCTTCCAATGATTCCAGACTAGGTGCTTTCATAGCATACCATTATTATCATTCTAAGGGATTAAAATTACAATTAAGTATATAAATCACAGCTTAATATTGGGCTTGGTACAGGAATGAAAGTTGCACAAAGACAGGGGCTGTGTTACGGACTGGGTTTGGTGCTATATCCTCAGCATCTAGCATAATGCTGCAAACAAAGAACGTGTTCAGTTAGTATTTCTTAAGTGAACAGATAAATTGATGATTGATGGGATATAAGAGTTAAAGTAGAAAAATAAATTTTAAAATATCGTCAAAGTTCTAGTTTTGGTGACTAAGGTGGATGGCAGCACTTTGGATCTGAAGCAAGGGGAAGATGACAAATTCAGTTTTAGAAGAAAGATCTGG
>NW_024421468.1:0-12095 GCF_014898765.1 Herpailurus yagouaroundi | reverse complement strand
ATATATATATATATATATATATATATATATATATATATATAATAGGAAGTTTTATATGTGGGTCTTAAGTTGAGGAAAGCGGCCTGGGCTATGGGCACAAATATTAATAGCCATTAGCTACAGGTGTTGGTCAAAAGTCAGTGAGGGGATAAGATCGTCTAAGAAATAGGGGTGCCAGGGTGGCTCAATTGGTTAAGTGCCTGAATCTTGATTTCAGCTCAGGTCATGATCTCAGAGTCTCTGAGATAGAGCCTCATGTTGGGCTCTGTGACAGACAGTCCCTGCTTGGGATTCTCTCCCTCTCTCCCTGTGCCTCCCCTGCTCACACGTACTCTCTTTCTTTTCCTCAAAATAAACATGTTTTAAAAAGATCATCCAGGAAATGAATGTAACATAAGAAGAAAAGACCAAGGATATATCTGTATAGAACATCAATACTTACAGGATAGGCAGAGGAAAATAAACCATAAAAGGAAAGGGAGATGGTACCTTACAGGTCAAGGGTCAACAGGGTTATAAGAAACATATGGCTCAAAAGAGAGCCTACTGACTTTGCCAATGAGAAGGAAACTGATTGAATGCTTAGGGAAGTGAGTTGAGAGGTGAAGCAGAAGTGAAGGCTTTGAAACCCTTAATGCACAGCCCTCTTTTTTGAAGCCGGATGAGAAAAGGAAGAGAGGGTGACAGACAGCTGGAAAGGGAGCAGGGCCAAGGAAAGCTTTTATTTTCTTTTAAATGTGAGAAAACTTGATAAATCTGAATGTTAATAAGGCACATCACAATTAAGTTACTTTATTATAAATGAGTTGGGTTGCCCAATATGAAATTTGCTCCGTCACATGTATTCAAGCCCAGGATGGATACAGAACCACCTGAAGATTTATTCTTAACAACAAAATGAGTGTAAGGGTTAGAAGTTTTAACCCAAGTTTTCATAAGGGCCTTTGCTCCAGTCCATCACAGCACAATAGAAAGAGCACTAGGCTAAGAATCTAGAATCCCAACTTTTGTCATTGACTAACTGAACTACCTCATATAAGTCATCTAATCTGTCTTTCTCCTTATGTGTAAACAAACCCTACAAAAATTCATAAAGAGGATCAAAGGAGAGAATTGATGTTGATAGTGTAACAAGAGATCCTATAATACTGTCAAGGGTTATTAAAATTTTGAGGAAGCCATTAAATTATTTTTTAGTTAATAAATGCTTATTATGACAATTTTTAGTTAGTAAAACTAACAACCCTGAGAGGTAGTCACTACTATTATCCTCATTTTAAAGATGAGTCACTAAAGTACAGGCAGGTTAAGACGCTTAACCTAAAATCACACAGCTAGGGGTTAGTAGGTAGAGTATAGATGTGAAACCAGAGAATCTAGCTTTAAAGTTCTACTTAATCCTTACAGTACCTAATCCTTGGACTAGAACCTCAACCTGTAAAGAAAAGATTCATCAATCCTTTTGGGAAAATGTAATGAAAGCTTTGGACATTCTTTACTGCAAAATTTACAGAAATTTACACCTGCATGTTTTTATATACTATTTCAAAGCCTTCACTCACTGATCTTCACCACTTCCACAAAGCCCTGCCATGACTCACCCAGTTGTCTCAGATTAAAACTCCTTCCTCTAAAGTCTTCCACCAATCTTAAACTTTAACCCAGCCTCAAATCTTGTCCTAACAGCTCAGTTCTAGGTAGAAATAGGCAGTGGCTGTGGCTCTCATGCTGCCCTCTACCTCCGCCTACTGGACTGTACACGGTAATGACTACATCGCCTTACCTGTTACTTAAGAGACCTCTTCAGATTTTCCAAAGTGCTTTCGCAGGGAAGGTGCTGTCACAGCTCTGGGGCCCCAAATCCAGCGGTCAGCGTCTGGGGTCCATCCTGCTGTCATTGCTGCCAAATGCTTGTTGTCCTGCTCTATGAAGCACCTCGGGCACGGGCGTCGCCGCCATATTAACTTTTTTCTCTTACTGCCTCCCTCAGAGATAGGCAGACAGCCTTTAAGATTCAGCAGAGGGCACTGGAGTACATCTTTAGTGATGGAGGCTGTGATTAGTCAAATAAGCAAAAATCTCAACTTTCTGATCTGTGCTTTAAAAGTTACATCCCATGTTTCCTTTACAGACTGCATATACTTCCTTAGCACACAGGCCTCCAACCCTCTTACCATTCACGTTTTGTGGCCTTGTGACCAAGGAATGTTCTTTTATTAATTTTTAGTAGTAAGGTTTGTAAAACTTTGGAGTTAATAATGTGAAAGTAAAACAAAACCCCTCCCCTTATGCCTACCCTCACCCCTTCCCTGCAGACCCAGTTTAAAACCTCATCTTCTAATCTCTCATTATCTTGTTCATACTTGCCATCCCTATTCCTGTAGTCCTTTTAACTGACCATCTTCTAGTTCCCAACCAGGAAGTAGTAATCAGAACACTATACTGAGAATCAGGGCAGACCTATAGATTTAAGCTTTGCTACTTTTTAAGCTGTATGACCAGTCACTTGACCTCTCTGGAGTCTCAGTCTATAAAATTGAACAAAGTTAATATTGGATGATCTCTATAGAGATTTTCTGACCTTTTAGAATTCTGGGATTCTTCTCTTGTTCTTTACATTCTACACTGTCTTTACATTTACAAACTAGTTCACTCCTACCTTTACTCCCAAAACAACATTTCTAAAATTGGATCACTCACCTTTGTTCAAGTCCTGTAATACCCTTTTTTGCCCAAAAGAAAGAGCTCAAAGTTTCCACTGTGACATCAAAACCTTCACAATCTGGTCTCTTCTTTTCTGTTTGACCTCCACCATTGTCTTTTTACTCCCAAACATGACACAGTTTAGGTGGCATGGCTTCCATTGCCAAAACAGACCAGGTTAGATAATGATTTAATCTTTATTCCAGCATTGTCAAAATCTACCATCTTTCCCCCAGTCTAGGCTTTTAACTCTTTGAAAGCAGAAACCACTGCTGAATCTCCAGCTCCTAGGAGAATGCATGGCACTCTGTGGTGGTTTAATAAATATTTGTGGCTCAATGAATTATTATATGTTGCTGAATCTTCAAGGCCTATCACCTTGCCAAACATATAGTAGATGTGTAATAAATATTGAATGAATAAATGAATTTTCAAAATCTTATTAGCCTCCCCAATATTCTTTGCTTCCAGTTCTTACTTCTTTAGTACACTGTCAGTCACTAATCTTCTCTATTTCTATCTATCTCTATCTCTATCTCTATCATCTCTATCTATCTCTATCTCTATAATCTCTATCTCTATCTAGGTTATTGGAAAGTCTCCTGACTAGTTTCCCAAACATAGTATTTCTCTAATTAAGATAATTAAAAAGAAACATAATTCTACACTTTTATTTTTGTTCCAAAAACTTCCAGGACTCCCTATTGCCTTTAGGATCAAGTCTAAACTCTTTAATCAGTCAACCAAGAACCTTCTCCAACCTGGCCCTTCATTAACCTAGTGATCCAGGCAAACAAGGCTACTTCCTATTCCTCAACTCATGCCCTACTTGTCGCACTCCATATACAATAAGACTAGGTGAGAAATAATAAGGATCCAGATGAAGTCCTGGGCAGTGGACACAGAGAAGATGGGATGGATTTGAAGACAGGCACACTTAAAAGTTAGGTTTCCCTTAGTTTTTCTGTCTCCTTTCTTTCACAGGTGCTGCCATACTTCTTTAAGCAAATATTCCTCTTATTTTGGAAATAATACAAACCAACATTCATTGGAAGTTTCTTGTGTGCAAAACATTGTTTTAAGTGCTTTGTATGTGTTAATGCATTTAATCATCCCAATAATCTTTGTGTAGGTATTAATGGTATTAATTCTTTACATGTAAAGACTCTGAGGCAGATTTGGGATTACATAACCTGGTCAATGTCATGTAATCATTGAAAATAACAGAACTGATATGTTTTTGCTCATATGTGGATCTTGAGAAACTTAACAGAAGACCACGGGGGAAGGGAAGGGGAAAATATTTACAAAAAGAGAGGAAGGGAGGCAAACCATAAGAGACTCTTAAATACATAGAACAAACTGAGGGTTGATGGGGGAGTGGGGGAGAGGGGAAAATTACTGATGGCATTGAGGAGAGCACTTGTTGGGATGAGCACTGGGTGTTGTATGTAAGTGATGAACCATGGGAATCTACCTCAAAACCCAAAAGCACACTAAACACTGTATGTTAGCCAATTTGACAGTAAATTATATTTAAAAAGAAAGAAAGAAAGAAATTAAAGACCCCCCTCCCCACAAAAAAAGAGAAAATAGCAGAACTGGGATTTAACACAGGTTAAGGGTGATGGGGTTGTGGCCTTAATTACTACATTACATTATCACATGTTTCTGTTGACTGTCATGATCCTGCTGATTTCTAATTCTTTTTTTTTTTAATTTCTACCCCTTTATTTCTCTTTGTAATAGCATCACCCTCCTTCTTTATTGGTTCCCATCATTCCCAAATATATAAATACCATAAATTTCTGTTCTTTGTCACTCTTTTTCTAAATGTGTAAATAGGTAACATTTATTAAGCATACTGAGTATCAGAGAAAGCCTTAGCATACTTAAATGTTTTATCCCATTGACTCATTTCAGCAGCACTCTGAAGTATGTGCTACTATTACCTGTGTTTCACATAGGCTAAAACCAAAGCACAAAGAAGTGAGGTATTTTGACTAGTTTCACACAGCTGGGAAATGTCTAAGCTTGAATTGGAACTCAGGCTGTCTTATTCCTGAGGCCACACTTGTGCAGTTCACACTTGTTCTGTTTTGTGATTAAGAGCTAGACTCTAGAGCTAGACTGCTGTCTTCAAATCCCAACATTACTGCTTTCTAGCTGTGTGAACTTGAAACAAATGGCTTCACTTAGCTGAGCCTCAGTTTCCTCATCTGTAAAACAGAATTATAATAAGTATGGTGTAAAGATTAAATGAGCTCATTTTGGTGCTCCTGTGTGGGTCAGTTGGTTAAGCATCCAACCCTTGATTTTAGCTAAGGTCATCATCTCATGGTTCGAGAGTTCCAGCCTTGTGTTGGGATCTGCACTGACAGTGTGGCACCTGCTTGAAATTTTCTGTCTCCCTCTCTTTCTTCCTCTCCCCACCCTCAGAAATAAATAAACGTTAAAAAACTTAAATGAGCTCATTTACATAAAATACTTAAAATAATATCTGACACCAGGTAAGAAGTACATAAATATTACCTATAATTATTATTTTATTTTTATATCATACTGAATTTTTAATTTTATATTGGTTGTATCTTTATTTCCTGCTTTATTAAGATATTCTTTTACATATAGCATATATAAGTATAAGGAGAAAATGTGATGCTTTGACTCACCTACACATTGTAAAATGATTACCACAATAAGATTTGTTAATGCCCCCATTCCCTCACATAATTACCATTTTTTTTGGTAACACTAACATTTAAGATCCATTCTCAACAACTTGCAAGTCTATAATACAAAAATGTTAATTACAGTCACAATGACATGCATTTGAACCCCAGAACTTAGAATTTATTTATCTTATTGCAGGAAGTTTGTGCCTTGAACATTATCTTTCCATTTCCCCCACCACAGTGTTTGACAATCACAGTTTTACTCTTTATTTCTGTGAGTTCAGCTTTTTTAGTTTCCACATATAATTGAGAACATACAGTGTATTTCTTTCTCTGTCTTATGTGTTTTGCTTAGCATAATGCCCTCAGGCTCCATCTATGTTGTCACAAAAAGCAAGTCTTTCTTTTGTAGTGGCTGAAAAATTTTAATTATATATATTATATATAACATATATATTAACTGCTATATATATATTAATTGCTATATATATAGTTAACTATATATATGCTATATATATAGTTAACTATATATATGCTATATATATATAGTTAAGTATGTATATGCTATATATATAGTTAAATATATATTTATACATATAAATATATATAAATTTATTTATATATAAATATATATAACATATTTATATATAAAATATATGTATTTAAATAAATTTTTATATATATTTATATATATATATTTATATATTATATATATATATAATGCTGCAGTGAACATGGAGATGCAGATATCTCTTCAAGATAGTGATTTCATTTATTTTGGATATATACCCAGAAATGGGATTGCTGGATCATATGGTAGTTCTCTTTTTAATTATTTGAGGAACCTCCATACCGTTTTCCATAGTGGTTGCATCAATTTACTTTCCTACCAATAGTGCACAACAATTCACCTTTCTCCATAGCCTCACCAACATTTATTTCCTCTTTTGTTTTTGATAATAGCCATTCTAACCAGTGTTAAGTGATATATCATTGTAGTTTTGATTTATAGTTCCCTGATGATTAAAGATATTGAACATATTTCATGTACCTATTGGCCACTTGGATATTTTCTATGGAAAAGATGTCTATTCAAATCCTTTGCCTATTTCTTTTATTGGATTGTTTCTGTTTTGCTATTGAGTTGTACGAGTTTCTTATATATATTAGATATTATCCCTAAACAGATAGATGGTTTTTAAGTATATTCTCCTATTCTATAGGTTGTTTTTTTTTTATTTTTTCTGATTATTTTGCTGTGTGCAGAAGCTTTTTACTCTAGTGTATTTGTACATGTTTACTTTCGCTTTTATCACTTGGACTTTTGTTGTCATATCCAAATATTATTGCCAAGTCCACTGTCACGGAGCTTTCCCCCTATGTTTTCTTCTATGAGTTTTAAGGTTTCAGGTTTTATAAATGTTTAAAATATTTTGAGTTATTTTTTGTTAGTACAGTAAGAAATGGGTCCAATTTAATTCCTTTGCACCTGAATATCCATTTTACAAAATACCATTTTTAAAATTTTTTTTATTGTTTATTATTTTTGAGAGAGAGAGAGGGAGAGAGAGAGACTGAGAGCAAGCAGGGAAGGGGCAGAGAGAGATGGAGACACAGAATCAGAAGCAGGCTCCAATCTCTGAGCGCTCAGGACAGAGCCCGACGGGGGCCTCAGATTCACAGACTGAGAGATCATGACTTGAGCTGTAGTCGGCCGCCCAAACGACTGACCTACCCAGGTACCCCACAAAACACCACTTATTAAAATATTATTCTTTCCCTTATTTAGTATTCTTGACTTCTTCACCACATACTGGTTGACCATATATGCATGGATTTATTTTGGGGGTCATTTTTTAAAATATTTTATTTTATTTTTCATTTCATTATAGTTAACAGACAGTGTTATATTAGTTTCAGGTGTACAATATAGTGATTCAACAATTCCATACATCACCCAGTGCTCATCGCAAGAAGTAGCACTCCTTAATCCCCATTCCCTATTTTGTCCATCCCCTCACCCACCTCCCCTCTGGTAGCCATCAGTTTGTTCTCTATAGTTAAGTATCTGTTTCTGGATTTGTCTCACTCTCTTTTTCCCTTTGCTCATTTGTCTTCTTTCTTAAATTCCACATATGAATGAAATCATTTGGTATTTTTCTTTTTCTGGCTTATTTCGCTTAATCGTAATTCTCTCTAGCTCCCCTACCAGGCTCTGTGCTGGTAGTGTGGAGCTTTCTTGGGATTCTTTCTCCCTCTCTCTTCTGCCTCTTCCCCACTTGTGTTCTCTCTCTCTCTCTTTCTCTCAAAATAAACAAATAAACATTTAAAAATTAAATTTAAAAAGTGTCTTTCAAAGAGAATGCTTCTTCTCCCTTGCCTTTCTCCCTTAAAGGGCTTTTAAAAAAATACTCTCTAGTTGCCTCCATGTTGTTGCAAATGGCAAGATTTCATTCTTTTTATGTCTGAATAATATTCAAATATATATATATATATATATATATATATATATATATATACTGTATAGCACTCATCTATATATCCATTCATCTATCAATAGGCATTTGGACTTCTTCCATAATTGAGCTATTATAAATAATGCTGGTATAAACATAGGGGTGCATGTATCTCTTTGAATTAATACTTTTGTATTTTGGGGGTAAATATCCAGTAGTGCAATTACTGGGTTGCAGGGTAGTTCTGCTTTAAAATTTTTATGGAACCTCCATACTGTTTTCCAGAGTGGGTGCACCAGTTTGCATTCCCACTTAAAGTGCAAGGGGTTCCTCTTTCTCCACATCACCACCAACACCTGCTGTTTCTTGTGTGTGTGTTTTTTTTATTTTAGCCATTCTGACAGGCATACAGTGATACCTCATTGTAGTTTTAATTTGCATTTCCTTGATGATGAGTGATGTGGAGCATCTTTTCATACATCTGTTGGCCATCTGTAAGTTTTCTTTACAGAAATTTCTGTTCATGTCTTCTGCCCATTTTTTAAATTGGATTTTTTTTTGGTGTTGAATTGTATAAGTTCTTTATATATTTTAAATAGTAAGCCTTTATTGGATATGTCATTTGCAAGTATCTTCTCCCATTCAGTAAGTTGCCTTTTAGTTTTGTTGATTGTTTTTTTCACTCAACAAATGGTGCTGGGAAAACTGGACTGCTACATGCAAAAGAATGAAACTGGAACACTTTACTTCACCATACACAAAAATAAATTAAAAAGGGATTAAAGATCCAAATGTGAGACCTGAATCCATAAAAATCCTAGAACAGAGCACAGGTAGTAAATGTTTTAGACATCAGCCATAGCAACATTTTTCTAGATATGTCTTCTGAGGCAAGGGAGATGAAAGCAAAAATAAATTCGGACTATATCAAAATAAAAAAGCTTCTGTCTGAGATTTTCATTCTGATTAGCCTATGTCTGTTTTCATGCCGTCTCATACTGTTTTTATTACTATACTTTTGTAATAAACTTTGGAAATCAGAAACCATGATGTCCCCAGTTTTGTTCTCCTTTCTCAGAAATTACTTTGGCTATTGAGGGTCTTATGCCATTCCATACACATTTTAATATTGTTTTTTTTCTATACCTATAAAAAATGTCATTGGAATTTTGACAGGGATTGCAATAAATCTATAGATGGCTTTAGGTCATGTGGGTATTTTAATACTAATAATTCTTTGGATCTATGAACATGGGTATCTTTCTATTTATTTGTGTGGTCTTCAATTTATTTTACCAGTATCTTGTATTTTTTCAGTGTACAGATCTTTCACCTACTTGGTTAAATTTATTCCTACATACTATATTATTTTTGATGCTATTGTAGATGTGATTGTTTTCTTTATTTTTTTAAGATAATTATCTGGTATTGTATACAAATGCAACTTTTTGTATGTGAATTTTGTATCCTGGAACTTACTGGATTCATTCATTAACAATTTATTTTTGGTGGAGTCTTTAGTTTTTTTTTTTTTTCTGTATATAAGAATATGTTATCTGCAAACAGAGATAATTTTACTTCTTCCTTTGAAATTTGAGAGCCTATTATTTCTTTTCCTTGACTAATTACTGTGGCTACAACTTCAAATAATGTGTTGAAGAGGAGTGGTGAGAATGGGAACACTTGTTTGTTATCTTAGCAAGAAAGCTTTAAACTATTCACCATTGATTATACTGTCAGTTTTGGTACTGTCATATGTGACCTTTATCATGTTGAGGTATATTCTTTATATACGTACTTTTTGAAGGTTTTTATCATGAATGAGGCCGAATTTTGTCAAATGCTTTTTCTGCAACTATTTAAATGATTATATAATTCTTGCTTTTCTTTATGTTAATATGGTATGCCACTTTCATTGATTTTCATATATTAAACAATCCTTGCATTTCACGGCTAAGTACCATGGTGCATAGTACTTTTAATATGCTATTGAATTTGGTTTGTTAGTATTTTTGGTGAGAATTTATGCATTTATATTCATCAGGGGTATGGGTCTGTAATTTTCTTTTCTTGCAGTGTCATTACCTGGATTTGGTATCAGTGCAATCCTGGCCTTGTAAAATGAGTTTGGGAGTGCTCCCTTCTTTTCAATTTTTTGGAAGAGGTTGAAAGTAATTTGTGTTAATGCTTCTTTTAAGGTTTGATGGGATTCACCAGTGATACAATCTGGTCCTAGGCTTTTCTTTGTTGTTGTTGCTGTTTTTTTTTTTAATTACTCTTTCAATTTTCTTAGTATTAGCTTGCTCACATTTTTTATTTCCTCCTTATTCAGTCTTGGTAGATTATGTTTCCAGAAATGTATCTATTTCCTCTAAGTTATGCAATTTGTTGGCATGTAATTGCTAATAACAGTTTCAAGATCCTCTGTATTTTTCAGTGTCAATTGCAATGTCTTCTTTTTCATTTCTGATTTTCTTTGAGTCTTCTCCCTTTTTTCTTTAGTGCAGCTAAAGGTTTGTAAATTTTATTTATCTTTTAAATAAACAGTTCTAACTTTCGTTTGTCTCATCTATTGCTTTTCTAGACTCTATTTCCTTTATTTCTTCTCTGAACTTTATTTCTTTCCTTTTGCTAACTTTGAGTTAAATTTGTTCTTTTCTTACATTCTTGACGTGTAGGAGTTGTTTATTTGTAATCTTTTTCTTAACGTAGGCATCTATTACTCAAAACTTTTCTTTTAGAACTATTTTTTTCTGTGTTGCATAAGTCTTTCTATGCTGTGTTTACATTTTAGCTTATTTCAAGATTTTTTTATTTCTCATTTTCTTCTTTGATGTTTTGGTTTTTCAGTGTGTTGATTTAATGTGTGCATATTTGTGATTTTTTTCCAGTTTTCCTTTTGTTATTGATTGCATACCATTGTGAAGAGAGGAGATACTTTGTATGATTTTAATCTTCCTATATTCATTAAAGTTTGTTGTGTGACTTAACATATGATCTATCCCAGAGAATGTTCCATGCGTGCTTGAGAAGAATGTATATTCTGCTGATTTTAGGTGGACTGTTCTGAATATGTTTATTATTTCCATTTGGTGTAAATTGTAGTTTAATTCCAATATTTCTTTTAAAGTTTATTTATTTATTTTGAAAGACAGAGATAGGGTTGGGGGAGGGGCAGAGAGAGAGGTAAAGAGAGAATCCCAAGCAGGCTCCATGCTGTCAGTTCAAACCCTAAGTCCAGTATTTCCTTTCTTTCTTTCTATTTTTTTTTTTTGGCAATTTAACTTTAGTTTTTATTTTTAAAATTTATATCCAAATTAGTATATAGTGAAGCAATGATTTCAGGAGAAGATTCCTTAATGCCCCTTACGCATTTAGCCCATCCCCCCTCCCACAACCCCTCCAACCAACCTCAGATTTTTCTACATATTTATGATTCTCTTTTGTTTTGTCCCCTCCCTGTTTTTATATTATTTTTGTTTCCCTTCCCTTATGTTGATCTGTTTTGTCTCTTAAAGCCTTCATATGAGTGACATCATATGATTTTTGTCTTTCTCTGACTAATTTCATTTAGCTTAATACCCTCCAGTTCCATCCACGTAGTTGCAAATGGCAAGATTTCATTCTTTTTGATTGCCGAGTAATACTCCATTGTGTGTATATATACCACATTTTTTATCCATTCTTCCATCAATGGACTTTTGGGCTCTTTCCATACTTTGGCTATTGTTGATAGTGCTGCTCTAAACATGGGGGTAAGTCCAGTATTTTCTTATTGATTTCATTCCTGAATGATCTATTTATTGTTGAAAATGGGGTACAGAAGTCACCTACTATAATTATATTATTGTCTATTTCTCTGTGTCTCTTTACAATTATGGTAGTATTTGCTTTATATGTTTGGGTGATATGATGCTGAATGCATACATATGTAAAAATGTTATAACCTTTTTATTTATTTATTTATTTATTTATTTATTTATTTATTTTATTTATATAGAAATTTATTGTCAAATTGGTTTCCATACAACACCCAGTGCTCATCCCAAAAGGTGCCCTCCTCAATACCCATCACCCACCCTCTCCTCCCTCCCACCCCCCATCAACCCTTAGTTTGTTCTCAGTTCTCAGCAGTCTCTTATGCTTTGGCTCTCTCCCACTCTAACCTCTTTTTTTTTCTTTTTTCTTCCCCCTCCCCCATGGGTTCCTGTTAAGTTTCTCAGGATCCACATAAGAGTGAAACCATATGGTATCTGTCTTT
>NW_024421467.1:0-3519 GCF_014898765.1 Herpailurus yagouaroundi | reverse complement strand
GAGAACACGGCCACCGTCTCCTGGGACCCGGTGCAGGCCGTCATCGACAGGTACATGGTGCGCTACACGTCCGCCGATGGAGACACCGGGGAGGTGCCGGTGGGGAAGGAGCAGAGCAGCGCCGTGCTGACGGGCCTGAGGCCGGGCGTGGAGTACACGGTCCAGGTGTGGGCCCAGAAGGGGGCCCGGGAGGGCAAGAAGGCGGACACCACGGCCCCCACAGGTAACAGGAGGGAGGAGAACAGAAACTGGGGTCATCACTAGGGGTTGATGCTGCTGCTGAATTATACCACTGCTGCCCTTTGGGTCTGTGACTCAGGGACTGTTTTAGGCAGGTTTGTTGGAAAAAACCTCATTCCCGTACCAAAAAAAAAAAAAAAAAAAAAAAATCAAAGCATAGTTATGGGGTACATACTGAACAGTCCTGTGAAGGTCTTAAAACTCTTTCCCCAGGCTTGTGTTTTAACAGCTCTTCTTCTCAGTGATAAAAAATTATAGAATGGTAAAAACAACATAAAATTCTGAAAAAGCACTGGATTAGAGAACTGTTTTGTGGCAAAGCTGTTTTCTGTGGGTTTGCCTTAATAGATGGTGTGTAGTTTAATTTTTTTTTTTTTAACGTTTTTATTTTATTTTTGAGACAGAGAGAGACAGAGCATGAACGGGGGAGGGTCAGAGAGAGGGAGACACAGAATCTGAAACAGGCTCCAGGCTCTGAGCAGTCAGCACAGAGCCTGACGCGGGGCTTGAACTCACGGACCGCGAGATCATGACCTGAGCCGAAGTCGGACGCTCAACCGACTGAGCCCCCAGGCGCCCCTAGATGGTGTGTAGTTTAGAGGAATAAGTGTTTCCTTGGAGGTTGGAGCTCTGTGTTCATTTCGGCCTACGCTAAGTTTTGGTGAGCATTTTCCAAAGGCCAGTGGCACCAAAGGCCAGTGGCACCAAAACAAATATGATTCTTGCTGTCTTGCAGTCCAGTGGGAAAGACAATCAACAAGGAAACCAACTTGTAACTATAATTATGATAAGCTCTATGAAGGAGATGTACCTGGCACAGGTATAAAGAATAGCAGGGTAGGGGTGTTTCTTAGACAGGATGGAACGAATCCTGGTTAAGATACATATAGACAGAAACATCCAAATAACATATCCTTAAACAAGAAAGAAGCTTACTCTTCTCTTGTGGAGTGGGCAGAGTAGAAGTGGCCCAGGGCTGATGAGGTAGCCCCACGGCACAGGAGACCCCGGCTCCTTCGGTATTGTGTTCCGTCATCCCTAGGGGGTTGCCTTCGTCTGTGTGGTCATCTGTCCTCATTCCAGAAGTGGAAAGGGACCTGGGAAAGGGAAGGACATGACTGGAACACTGCACGCGTCCTTTAGTTCTTCTCGTGTTCCACTGGCCAGACCCAAGGCATGGTGCCAGACCTCACTACAGGAAAGGCTGGGAAACGGAGTCTTCAGCTGGGTGATCATGTGCCCACCTTACCCTTCTGTTAGACCGTCCTCTCCAATTCAGTAGCCCCTGGCTGCCTGTGGCAGCTTAAATTTTAATTAATTAAAAGCAACTAAATTATTTTCAAAGTTGGACTCACCACATTTCAGATGGTCCAGAGCCATGTTTCTAATGGCCACTGTATTGGACAGGGCAGAGTACTTCCATCATTACAGAGAGATCCGCTGGACAGTATGCTTATGGAAGAAGGGGAGGATGGCTATTGGAGAAAACTAGCTGCTTCTGGCTGAGGGAAGAGTGCACCTGACGGCCCTAAGCTGCAGCAGCTGAGATGGACACGGGACCGCAAGGGGGCTGGTGTTGCTGGAGCGCAGAGGGCGAGAGAGGAGGTGACGTGGGGCGGGTGGGAAGGAGGCAGGGTCACTCACACAGGACCCCACGTGCCTGAAGGAAGGTTACATTTGTTAGAAGAAGAGCAACACGATGTCATATTTGTTTAAAACAGTTTATTCAGGCCGCAGTGAAGAGAATAAACAGAGGACGTGACAAGGGTAGCGTTAGGAGGGTTAATGAAGAGTCTAGTGTAAAATCCGGGCAAGAGGTGATGATGGCCATTGGGAAAGAGGAGAGGGAGTATCTGAGCACATATTTTGGAGTTATAAATGGCAGTATTTGTTGATGGATGAGGTGTGGGGCAGGAAGAAAACGAATCAGGTAAGACCAGGGTTTCTGGCTTGAGCAACATGGAAGGTTGGGGCATCATTTTCGGAGAGGGGAGGCTCAGAGATAAATAGGCTCGGTGTGGGGGGGGGATGTTAAGACTTTTAGACATTTAAGCTGGAGAAACTTGTGCGATTCCTTGGCTAATTGATTTATTCATCGATCCTACAAATATTGGTCGAACGTCCAACATAGGCTAGGTGCTGTGCTGGGTATATGGTTGTGGATGCAAGCCAGGGGCTCGTGTATCAGGGAGCCGAGAGCATTGGTTGGCGTTCAGAGCCACGGACGTGGATGGGTTCGCTTAGGGAGAGGTGTAGAGAGGAAGACGGGGGCCTTGGTGCCCCACGTTTCCAGGTTGCCGACAAAGGAGATGGAGAAGGGGTCGGGCAGTTAGGAGAAAACCAGAGGAGGGTGTAGTCACGCCAGTCAAGAGCCGAGAGCATTTAAGACAGAGGGAGTGGATCAGCTCTGCCAAACGCCTCTGGGGGTGGCGAGTGTCCGTCGGATCTGGCAGTGCAGAGTCGGTGGTGACCTATACTAGTGGGGTCGGTGACGTGGTGTCAAAAATTGCCAAACTTCACTGCTCGAGGAGTGGATGTGAGGGGCGGACTGATAGTGGAGGCATGCAGACCGCTCTCCTGAGAAGTCCGTGGGCTGAGGCATGCAGAGGGGCGGGAGAGTGGGAGAGGCTGATGGTGCTGGAGAGAAGGCAGATGAAAAGGAGCAGAGTCCTTTAGAAGGCGGGAGGCTTCAAAGTTCAGAGCAGAGAGGGGT
Source organism: Herpailurus yagouaroundi (assembly GCF_014898765.1). NCBI lineage: Eukaryota > Metazoa > Chordata > Mammalia > Carnivora > Felidae > Herpailurus > Herpailurus yagouaroundi. Next base: position 566 of record NW_024421467.1, on the reverse strand, counting down.
TTGTCTGCGTTTTAACACAGGGAAATGGCAGGATCTTGGGCGAGCCTTTTCATTCCTCTGGACCTCCATTCTCTTCCCCTTTTGTAAGAGACAAGAAGGTGAGAAGATCTGACCTCTCAGCTCTGAGACTCTGTAAAACAAAACCACCACATAATGTGGAGATAACAAGAAGAGGTTGTTCGAACAGCAGTTTGGGTGGCTTGTCTTGTTCGGGAGACTTTTATTGTTATTTTTGTGGAAGCTAGGGAGAAAATTTTCATATTAATGTCCAGTGGTTTTTTTCCCTGGAAAATGGAAACCAGGGGCCTTTCACTCCTGGTTGCGATGGAATTGGATCATTATTAAAGATAACTTGAATGGAGAGCTCCTAGAGACAGGGTCGGGAGGGAGGATGGTCTCCCTTGGCTCTAAAATGCAGCCTTTCGTTTTTCAAAAGACATTGACAGCCCCCAAAACCTGGTGACAGACCGGGTGACGGAGAACACGGCCACCGTCTCCTGGGACCCGGTGCAGGCCGTCATCGACAGGTACATGGTGCGCTACACGTCCGCCGATGGAGACACCGG
>NW_024421466.1:0-1909 GCF_014898765.1 Herpailurus yagouaroundi | reverse complement strand
TGCTCTGTCTCTCTCTATCCCAAAAATAAATAAACGTTGAAAAAAAAATTAAAAAAAAAAAAAGAACTTGCTGAGTCTGAAGGTTGAAGGACTGCACAGCACGCTACTGAGAAAGGCCGCACAAAAGAAGGAGATTTCGAAGAATCCGCTTTTCTGGAACAATTTAGTGCAGCGATCAGCCAAGTATGGCCGGCAGACCAAATCCAGCCAGCACCTGTTTTTGTTAATAAAGTTTTATTGGGAGACAGCCGTGCCCATCCATTTATGTGTGGTCCGTGGCTCTTTTCAGGTCAAAATAGCAGGACCGAGTCGTTGTGACCAAGAACGTGTGGCCTGCAGAGCCTCAAATATGTCGTTTCTGGCCCTTTAGAGAAAATGTTTGCTGACCTCTGGTTTAGGGTAGGGGCCACGTGTCACATTCACGTGTTACAGTCCGGGTGTAACAAAGAACGGTGGGATTTGGGGCATGAAGGTGGCCGGTGAGCAAACCCTTGCTTAGGGAAAGGAAATGAGCCTTGTACTGACTTCATCTTTGGCCCTCCATTCTGTCCTCCTCTTCTCTTCCTCCTCTTTCTCTTTAAGTTCACAGCAGTAGACTTTACATATTATTTAAAAAGCACACAAGGCGGGGCGCCTGGGTGGCGCAGTCGGTTAAGCGTCCGACCTCAGCCAGGTCACGATCTCGAGGTCCGTGAGTTCGAGCCCCGCGTCAGGCTCTGGGCTGATGGCTCGGAGCCTGGAGCCTGTTTCCGATTCTGTGTCTCCCTCTCTCTCTGCCCCTGCCCTGTTCATGCTCTGTCTCTCTCTGTCCCCAAAAAAATAAATAAACGTTGAAAAAAAAAATTAAAAAAAAAAAAAGCACACAAGGCCACTTCTGTCTAAATGTGCAATCCCACAGGCCAGCAGAAAAAGAGCTGCCCAGGCTGATTCCAAGGGCACCTGTGACCTGAGCAGGGCACAGGCTCGAGTTCCCTGGCCTGCCTGCAGGGAGATGAACGCTGGAGAAGAGCCTTTGCCAAAAGTTCCTCTGAAGGAAGAGGTCAAAGAGCCCAGTTCACGGTCTTGGGCTAACTCAGGACACTGATAGCTTTCCATGCTAGTCTACAGATGTCTGGGATTGGGGGCCTCACCCATGCTGTGGGGTGGGAAACATATGACCCTTACCCCATGTTTCCGTCTCTGTCCCCTCTTACCAGCTCCTGCCCAATCGGATTGGCTCAGCACTGGACCAGGTCTGGCTCATATTAACTGACGGGCAGCATCCCTGTGTGGTTCACAACCCATCTTGCTTTTCTTGGCTTCCTGTTTTCCTAAAGTACTTGCCTCCCTGCCCTTTTGGCCCTGAGGGGCAGGCCAGACTCTTTCTCTTCCACTCTTCGGGCTAAACAGGTAAGCAGAGTGCAGGCTTCTCCTTGGAGGCTGTCCACAAGACGAAATTGGGAGAAGGCAGTTTCTCCCCAGGCTGAGATTTTTCAGCCTTGGCTGGGCATTGGAATCACCTGGCAACTTTCAAAAATATGGACACCTGGATCCCACCCTGCATATTTTGATTTAGTTGGTGTGGGTGCAGTCTGGCCGTTGGGATTTTTAAAAGCTCTCTGGGTTGTTCTAATGTGTATTCAAGGTTGAGAATCATTGACCTAAGGACATTCCCCATTTCCCAGTCTGCTAGAGCTCTGAATTGGGGTTTTTAAGAATCTTCTCTCGGGGCGCCTGGGTGGCGCAGTCGGTTAAGCGTCCGACTTCAGCCAGGTCACGATCTCGCGGTCCGTGAGTTCGAGCCCCGCGTCGGGCTCTGGGCGGATGGCTCAGAGCCTGGAGCCTGTTTCCGATTCTGTGTCTCCCTCTCTCTCTGCCCCTCGCCCGTTCATGCTCTGTCTCTCTCTATCCCAAAAATAAATAAACGTTG
>NW_024421465.1:0-1653 GCF_014898765.1 Herpailurus yagouaroundi | reverse complement strand
AATATTCCTGGTGACTACAGATATAAAAATTCTCAACAAAATGCTGGCAAACCCAATTTAACATCACATTAAAAGGGTCATCAGCATAATCAAGTGGCCTTTATCCCTGGCATGCAAGAATGATTCACCATACACAAATCAATAAATGTGATACAGCACATTAATGGAATGAAGAATAACAATTATATGATCATCTCAATAGATGAAGAAAAAGCTTTGACAAAATTCACTACGATTAAACTCTCAACAAATTTGGTATACAAGAAATATGCCTCAGCATAGTAAAGGTTATGTATGACAACCCATAGCTAACACACTCAATGGTGAAAGGCTAAAAGCTTTTCCTCTATGATCAGGAAAAAGACAAGGATGCCCATTCATCCCAATTTTGGCTGAAACTAATGTAACATTGTGTGTCAACTGTACTTTAAGAAAATTTTTGATGAAAACAGTCCCATTTACAATAGCATAAAAGCAATAAAATATCTAGGAATGAATTTAACCAAAGAAGTGAAAGATGTGTACACTGAAAACTATAGGACACTGATGGCACAAATTGAAAAAGACACAAATAAATGGATAAATAACAAATATTCATGGATCAGAAGAGTTAATATTGTCAAAATGTGCATGCTACCCAGTCCACCTATATAGACTCATTGAAATTCCTGACACAACCCTAATAGCATTTTTTACCGAAATAGAAAAAAAAAATTCTAAAATTTGTATAAAACTACAAAAGACCCCAAAGAGCCAAAGCAATCTGAGATAGACAAACAAACCTGGAGGCATCACATATCCTGATTCCAAAACAAGACTATAGTAATTAAAATAATTTGATAAAAACACGTAGACCAATGGAAAAGAATCAAAAATCCAGAAATATTCCATCACATATAGTCTCATACACTATTTGATAAGGGATCCAAGAATATTCTCTGGGGAAAGATAGTCCATTCAATAAATGGGAACACTGTATATTCACATGCAAAAGAAAAAATGACATTGGACCCCTAACTTACACCACTCACAAAAATTAACTCACAATGGATTAATGACTTAAACATAATACCTGAAACCATAAAACTCCTCAAAAAAAACAAAACAAAACAAAAACAAACAAACAAACAAACAAAAAACATAGGGGAAAAGCTTTTTTGACATTGGTCTTTCCAACAATTTTTTTTGATAGGACACCAAAAGTACAAGCAACACAAGCAAAAAATAAAAAATTAATGGTGGAACTGCATCAAACTAAAAATCATCTGCATAGCAAAAGAAATAATAAATAAAATGAAAAAGCAGTTTATGGAAGAAAATATTTGCAAACCACATATCTGATAAAGGGTTAATATCCAAAATATACAAGAAGTTCATACAATTCAATAGGAAATAAATTTAAATAAAAAACTAAAAAATAGGCAAAGGATTTGAATAGACATTTTTAGAAAGAAGACATACAAATGGCCAACAGATATATGAAAAGGTGCTCAACGTTACTAATCATCAGGAAATGTAAACCAAAACCACCATAGGATATCATCTCACAGCCATTAGAGTGGCTATTTCTAAAACACCAAGAGATAAGAGGTTTGTAAATATTTATGCACCCAACATGAAAGCACCCAAATACATAAAACAATTAATAACAAA
>NW_024421464.1:1537-4420 GCF_014898765.1 Herpailurus yagouaroundi | reverse complement strand
GTGAGGGGATGGAGAACTATTTATCATGCTACTGGAAGCCAAAAGAAAGCTGGAGTAGCCATACTTATATCAGACAAACTAGGCTTTAAATTAAAGGCTGTAACAAGAGATGAAGAAGGACATTATATAATAGTGACAGGGTCTATCCATCAGGAAGAGCTAACAATTATAAATGTCTATGCGCCGAATACCGGAGCACCCAAATATATAAAACAATTACTCATAAACATAAGCAACCTTATTGATAAGAATGTGGTAATTGCAGGGGACTTTAACACCCCACTTACAGAAATGGATAGATCATCCAGACACACGGTCAATAAAGAAACAAGGGCCCTGAATGAGACATTGGATCAGATGGACTTGACAGATCTATTTAGAACTCTGCATCCCAAAGCAACAGAATATACTTTCTTCTCGAGTGCACATGGAACATTCTCCAAGATAGATCATATACTGGGTCACAAAACAGCCCTTCATAAGTTTACAAGAATTGAAATCATACCATGCATACTTTCAGACCACAATGCTATGAAGCTTGAAATCAACCACAGAAAAAAGTCTGGAAAACCTCCAAAAGCATGGAGGTTAAAGAACACCCTACTAACGAATGAGTGGGTCAACCAGGCAATTCGAGAAGAAATTAAAAAATATATGGAAACAAACGAAAATGAAAATACAACAATCCAAATGCTTTGGGACGCAGCAAAGGCAGTCCTGAGAGGAAAATACATTGCAATCCAGGCCTATCTCAAGAAACAAGAAAAATCCCAAATACAAAATCTAACAGCACACCTAAAGGAAATAGAAGCAGAACAGCAAAGGCAGCCTAAACCCAGCAGAAGAAGAGAAATAATAAAGATCAGAGCAGAAATAAACAATATAGAATCTAAAAAAACTGTAGAGCAGATCAACGAAACCAAGAGTTGGTTTTTTGAAAAAATAAACAAAATTGACAAACCTCTAGCCAGGCTTCTCAAAAAGAAACGGGAGATGACCCAAATAGATAAAATCATGAATGAAAATGGAATGATTACAACCAATCCCTCAGAGATACAAACAATTATCAGGGAATACTATGAAAAATTATATGCCAACAAATTGGACAACCTGGAAGAAATGGACAAATTCCTGAACACCCACACGCTTCCAAAACTCAATCAGGAGGAAATAGAAAGCTTGAACAGACCCATAACCAGCGAAGAAATTGAATCGGTTATCAAAAATCTCCCAACAAATAAGAGTCCAGGACCAGATGGCTTCCCAGGGGAGTTCTACCAGACGTTTAAAGCAGAGATAATACCTATCCTTCTCAAGCTATTCCAAGAAATAGAAAGGGAAGGAAAACTTCCAGACTCATTCTATGAAGCCAGTATTACTTTGATTCCTAAACCAGACAGAGACCCAGTAAAAAAAGAGAACTACAGGCCAATATCCCTGATGAATATGGATGCAAAAATTCTCAATAAGATACTAGCAAATCGAATTCAACGGCATATAAAAAGAATTATTCACCATGATCAAGTGGGATTCATTCCTGGGATGCAGGGCTGGTTCAACATTCGCAAATCAATCAACGTGATACATCACATTAACAAAAAAAAAGAGAAAAACCATATGATCCTGTCAATCGATGCAGAAGAGGCCTTTGACAAAATCCAGTACCCTTTCTTAATAAAAACCCTTGAGAAAGTCGGGATAGAAGGAACATACTTAAAGATCATAAAAGCCATTTATGAAAAGCCCACAGCTAACATCATCCTCAACGGGGAAAAACTGAGAGCTTTTTCCCTGAGATCAGGAACACGACAGGGATGCCCACTCTCACCGCTGTTGTTTAACATAGTACTGGAAGTTCTAGCATCAGCAATCAGACAACAAAAGGAAATCAAAGGCATCCAAATTGGCAAAGATGAAGTCAAGCTTTCGCTTTTTGCAGATGACATGATATTATACATGGAAAATCCGACAGACTCCACCAAAAGTCTGCTAGAACTGATACATGAATTCAGCAAAGTTGCAGGATACAAAATCAATGTACAGAAATCAGTTGCATTCTTATACACTAACAATGAAGCAACAGAAAGACAAATAAGGAAACTGATCCCATTCACAATTGCACCAAGAAGCATAAAATACCTAGGAATAAATCTAACCAAAGATGTAAAGGATCTGTATGCTGAAAACTATAGAAAGCTTATGAAGGTAATTGAAGAAGATTTAAAGAAATGGAAAGACATTCCCTGCTCATGGATTGGAAGAATAAATATTGTCAAAATGTCAATACTACCCAAAGCTATCTACACATTCAATGCAATCCCAATCAAAATTGCACCAGCATTCTTCTCGAAACTAGAACAAGCAATCCTAAAATTCATATGGAACCACAAAAGGCCCCGAATAGCCAAAGTAATTTTGAAGAAGAAGACCAAAGCAGGAGGCATCACAATCCCAGACTTTAGCCTCTACTACAAAGCTGTCATCATCAAGACAGCATGGTATTGGCACAAAAACAGACACATAGACCAATGGAATAGAATAGAAACCCCAGAACTAGACCCACAAACGTATGGCCAACTCATCTTTGACAAAGCAGGAAAGAACATCCAATGGAAAAAAGACAGTCTCTTTAACAAATGGTGCTGGGAGAACTGGACAGCAACATGCAGAAGGTTGAAACTAGACCACTTTCTCACACCATTCACAAAAATAAACTCAAAATGGATCAAGGACCTGAATGTGAGACAGGAAACCATCAAAACCCTAGAGGAGAAAGCAGGAAAAGACCTCTCTGACCTCAGCCGTAGCAATCTCTTACTCGACACATCCCCAAAGGCAAGGGAATTAAAAGCAAAAGTGAATTACTGGGACCTTATGAAGATA
>NW_024421464.1:0-1437 GCF_014898765.1 Herpailurus yagouaroundi | reverse complement strand
CTTGGCACAAAAACAGACACATAGACCAATGGAATAGAATAGAAACCCCAGAACTAGACCCACAAACGTATGGCCAACTCATCTTTGACAAAGCAGGAAAGAACATCCAATGGAAAAAAGACAGTCTCTTTAACAAATGGTGCTGGGAGAACTGGCCAGAAACATGCAGAAGGTTGAAACTAGACCACTTTCTCACACCATTCACAAAAATAAACTCAAAATGGATAAAGGACCTGAATGTGAGACAGGAAACCATCAAAACCTTAGAGGAGAAAGCAGGAAAAGACCTCTCTGACCTCAGCCGTAGCAATCTCTTACTCGACACACCCCCAAAGGCAAGGGAATTAAAAGCAAAAGTGAATGACTGGGACCTTATGAAGATAAAAAGCTTCTGCACAGCAAAGGAAACAACCAACAAAACTAAAAGGCAACCAACGGAAGGGGAAAAGATATTTGCAAATGACATATCGGACAAAGGGCTAGTATCCAAAATCTATAAAGAGCTCACCAAACTCCACACCCGAAAAGCAAATAACCCAGTGAAGAAATGGGCAGAAAACATGAATAGACACTTCTCTAAAGAAGACATCCGGATGGCCAACAGGCACATGAAAAGATGTTCAGCGTCGCTCCTTATCAGGGAAATACAAATCAAAACCACACTCAGATATCACCTCACGCCAGTCAGAGTGGCCAAAATGAACAAATCAGGAGACTATAGATGCTGGAGAGGATGTGGAGAAACGGGAACCCTCCTGCACTGTTGGTGGGAATGCAAATTGGTGCAGCCGCTCTGGAAAGCAGTGTGGAGGTTCCTCAGAAAATTAAAAATAGACCTACCCTATGACCCAGCAATAGCACTGCTAGGAATTTATCCAAGGGACACAGGAGTACTGATGCATAGGGGCACTTGTACCCCAATGTTCATAGCAGCACTCTCAACAATAGCCAAATTATGGAAAGAGCCTAAATGTCCATCAACTGATGAATGGATAAAGAAATTGTGGTTTATATACACTATGGAATACTACATGGCAATGAGAAAAAATGAAATATGGCCTTTTGTAGCAACGTGGATGGAACTGGAGAGTGTGATGCTAAGTGAAATAAGCCATACAGAGAAAGACAGATACCATATGGTTTCACTCTTATGTGGATCCTGAGAAACTTAACAGGAACCCATGGGGGAGGGGAAGGAAAAAAAAAAAAAGAGGTTAGAGTGGGAGAGAGCCAAAGCATAAGAGACTGTTGAGAACTGAGAGCAAACTGAGGGTTGATGGGGGGTGGGAGGGAGGAGAGGGTGGGTGATGGGTATTGAGGAGGGCACCTTTTGGGATGAGCACTGGGTGTTGTATGGAAACCAATTTGACAATAAATTTCATATAAAAAAAATATTCCTGGTGACTACAGATATAAAAATTCTCAACAAAATGCTGG
>NW_024421463.1:0-1851 GCF_014898765.1 Herpailurus yagouaroundi | reverse complement strand
GCCAGATAAAAGCATTATGAGAAAAGAAATACACAGATCAATATTCCGGGAGGAGGAGGGAAGATGGCGGCCTAGGAGGACGCTGGGCTCACCGCGCGTCCTGCTGATCACTTAGATTCCACCTACACCTGCCTAAATAACCCAGAAAACCACCAGAGGATTAGCAGAACGGAGTCGCTGGAGCCAAGCGCAGACAAGAGGCCCACGGAAGAGGGTAGGAAGGGCGGCGAGGCGGTGCGCGCTCCACGGACTGGCGGGAGGGAGCCGGGGCGGAGGGGCGGCTCGCCGGCCAAACAGAGCCCCTGAGTCTGGCTTGCAATAAGCGGAGGGGCCTCACGGACTGTGTTCCGACAGCAAGCGCGACTTAGCGGCTGGGAGGTCATAAGTTAACAGCTCTGCTCAGAAAGCGGGAAGGCTGCAGGACAAAGGGAAGGAAAGCTGCTGAGCCCCCGGACGACAGAGCTCAGTTTGGTGGAGAAAAAAGGCGCTCGCCAGCGCCATCTTCCCCGCCCATCCCCCAGCCAAAATCCCAAGGAGAACCAGTTCCTGCCAGGGAACTTGCTCGCTCCGCGCAAACACCCAACTCTGCGCTTCTGTGGAGCCAAACCTCCGGCAGCGGATCCGACTCCCTCCTGCTGCCACAGGGCCCCTCCTGAAGTGGATCACCTAAGGAGAAGCAAGCTAAGCCTGCCCCTCCTGCCCCTGTGCACCTTGCCTACCCACCCCAGCTAAGACGCCAGATCCCCAGCATCACAAGCCTGGCAGTGTGCAAGTAGCCCAGACAGGCCACCCCACCCCACAGTGAATCCCGCCCCAGGAGAGGGGAAGAGAAAGCAAGCACCAGTCTGACTGTGGCCCCAGCGGTGGGCTGGGGGCAGACATCAGGTCTGACTGCGGCTCCGCCCACCAACTCCAGTTATACACCACAGCACAGGGGAAGTGCCCTGCAGGTCCTCAGCACGCCAGGGACTATCCAAAATGACCAAGCGGAAGAATTCCCCTCAGAAAAATCTCCAGGAAATAACAACAGCTAATGAGCTGATCAAAAAGGATTTAAATAATATAACAGAAAGTGAATTTAGAATAATAGTCATAAAATTAATCGCTGGGCTTGAAAACAGTATAGCTGACAGCAGAGAATCTCTTGCTACAGAGATCAAGGGACTAAGGAACAGTCACGAGGAGCTGAAAAACGCTTTAAACGAAATGCATAACAAAATGGAAACCACCACAGCTCGGATTGAAGAGGCAGAGGAGAGAATAGGTGAACTAGAAGATAAAGTTATGGAAAAAGAGGAAGCTGAGAAAAAGAGAGATAAAAAAATCCAGGAGTATGAGGGGAAAATTAGAGAACTAAGTGATACACTAAAAAGAAATAATATACGCATAATTGGTATCCCAGAGGAGGAAGAGAGAGGGAAAGGTGCTGAAGGGGTACTTGAAGAAATAATAGCTGAGAACTTCCCTGAACTGGGGAAGGAAAAAGGCATTGAAATCCAAGAGGCACAGAGAACTCCCTTCAGACGTAACTTGAATCGATCTTCTGCACGACATATCATAGTGAAACTGGCAAAATACAAGGATAAAGAGAAAATTCTGAAAGCAGCAAGGGGTAAACGTGCCCTCACATATAAAGGGAGACCTATAAGACTCGTGACTGATCTCTCTTTTGAAACTTGGCAGGCCAGAAAGAGTTGGCACGAGATTTTCAGTGTGCTAGACAGAAAAAATATGCAGCCGAGAATCCTTTATCCAGCAAGCCTGTCATTTAGAATAGAAGGAGAGATAAAGGTCTTCCCAAACAAACAAAAACTGAAGGAATTTGTCACCACTAAACCAGCCCTACAAGAG
>NW_024421462.1:0-1745 GCF_014898765.1 Herpailurus yagouaroundi | reverse complement strand
ACAAAATACTGGCAAAGAACAACCCCATTCAAAACCAAAAAAAGAAAAAAGAAAGAAAAAATATTTTAGAAATTATACACAATCTAAAACAAACAAAAAGGACAAAACGTCATCATGTCATCATGTCATCATGTCATCATGTCATCATGTATACTACATGGATCCCCTAAGGTCTTTTTTGTCTAGTGCTTCCAGGTTACTGTCTTCTGGGTTCTGCAGTGTGAATTGGTTTGCTAGCACCTCATTTGCTCTGCTAGTCAGTTACTGCTCCTCCACCAGATTCCCATCTTCCAAAAATGTGTTGACATCTTTTTCCTTACCCGCTCCCCTTTTTTGTCATCCGTAAGTACTTCTTTTCCACAGCTTTATTGAAATATATTTCACATACCATATAATTCACCCATTTGACGTGGATAAGTCCATGATTTTCAGTATATGCACAGACATGTGCATCACAATTCTAAAACATTTCCACGACGTCAGAGAAAAACACCTGCAACCTTTTGCCTATCAGTCCCCTCTCCCCTCAGCCCCCCTCCACCCCACCTCCAGGCCCCAGCTCTAGGCTGAATCTACTTTCTGTCTCCCGATTTCCCTATTCTGGACATTTCATGTGAATGGAATCATGTGTGGTCATTTCTGACTGGCTTCTTTCACTGAACATGTTTTCAAGGTTCATCCATGTTGTGGCATGTATTGGTCTTTTTATTGCCAAAAAATATATCATGTGGGTAAGTCCTGTTTTATTTACCCATTTATCAGTTGATGGATGTTTGTGTTGTTTCCATCTTGTGACGTTATGAATAATATAGCTGTGAACATTTATTTGTATACAAGTTTTTGTGTAGACCTCTGTTTTCAGTGCTCTCGAGTAGACACCTAGGAGTCATCTGCTGGGTTATATGATAACTGGATGTTTAACATTTTGAGCAACTGCCAGACTGTTTTCCAAAACAGCTGCAATATTTTCCATTCCCACCGGCATCATATGGGGTTCTAAATTCTCCACAGTCCCACCAACACTTGGATTATCTTTTTGATTCTAGCCATCCTTGTGGGTGTGAAGTGCCGTGAAATACTGGTTTTGATGTGCATTTCCCTGATGGCTAATGGCATCGAGCATTTTTTCATCTAATCTTTTACTTTTAATGGCCTTTGGGGAAAGAGAGGAGTGTTTGATCTACTGTGTTAACTTGTGTTAACACAATAGTTATTGTGTTAACACAATAGTTCATTTTAAAAGTGGCGGGAAAAGTTTTTCTTCTAAATATTTGAAAACACATAGAGCAGTGTTGAGTCTTTATCAACATGTATAGTGTTCTTCTATACTTTTTGCATGTTATACTTACTGTGTGATGAAGGGACAGTGAGATCGTGCCCTGAATTTGCTCTGTAAGATTACTTCTCGTGTGGAGGTGAGGAATTCACTCAAAGGGCTCCTCAGGGTTGACTGCAAGGCAGAGCAGAACTGATTGCCAAAGTGCCTATAAGCTCAGTGCTTTTTTGGCACCAATGCTGCGTACATCTATTGTGAATAAGTATGTTCCACAGGTGATAAATATCAAAGAAATGTGAGAGCTTTCACATGGGCACATAGCATATGTCTTAGAGATGGATGGCAAGATGTTTATTTATGTTTGTTTATTTTGAGAGACAGAGAGAGAGAGCGAGCATGAGGGGGGGAGAGCAGAGAGAGAGGGAGGAGGAGGAGCAGAGAGAATCCCAAGCAGGCTCCACACCAGCAA
>NW_024421461.1:0-1766 GCF_014898765.1 Herpailurus yagouaroundi | reverse complement strand
CACAGAGCCTGATGTGAGGCTGGAACTCGTGAACCTGAGATTATTACTTGATCCTAAACCAAGATCAGATGCTTAACCGACTGAGGAGCCCCTAGATGGGAAGATCTTACAATGGGCTTTTGCACTTTAATCGTAATCACACCTGCCACATGATAATAGTGCAACTTGGGTGAGGGGCGTGTGGGAAGTTCTATTGTTCTAGCTGCTCTTGTGCATGTTTAAACATTTCTGTAGTAAAAAAGCTTAAAAAAGTAAAAGAGGGAAAGGAGCAGGAGGAGACCTGGCAAGGGAGGCTCAGTCCCATCAAGACTAGAATTTAGGGATCTCTCAATAAAGAGTATTTCCTTCGACACTGGGAAGGAAAGGGGAATGGGGAAATATTGTTGGAAGGTTTTGCTGTGTTGTGTTCTGATGAAGAGCTCCCATCTCATGGCTTTCTAGCTCCTCTGTGAACTGTGGTCCAGCACATCTGCAGGGAAGATGAAGAGGGCCTAAGTTGAGGAAAGTGAAGGAAATTTAAAATAGATCTGAGTAGAATTGGCAAGAGAACAGACGAAGGAAATAGTGACCTAACTCCAATTCTTTTGTTTACATGTAAGCCTGGGATAAGTATTTGTGAGATGAATGAATGGTTTGCAAGTAGTGCTGGGACTGAATTTCTTGTGCCATCAATAGACTCAACTGTGATATTTCCAATAGTGATCAGTAACTTGGAGAAAGGTATTTCTAGAAAAAAGCAGAGAGATGAGAATTTGCCAGACAAGAAGGACTGAAGGGGATTGGATGGGGCCCATTTGTACTGGAGGTTTTTATTTAAAAATTTTTAATGTTTATTTATTTTGAGAGAGACACTGGGAGAACACAAGTTGGGGAGAGGCAGAGAAGGAGAGACAGAATCCCAAGCAGGTTCTGTGCAGAGCCTGTGCGAGATCATAACCTGAGCTAAGAGCAAGAGTCAGCCGCTAAAATGACTGAGCCACCAGTCAACCCTGTTTTTTCTAATTTTTTTTAATGGTTATTTTTCAGGAAAAGAGGGAGACACACAGAGTGTGAGCTGACGAAGGGGCAGAGAGAGAGACGGAGACACAGAATCCCAAGCAGGCTCCAGGCTCCGGGCTGTTAGCACTGAGCCCCACGTGGGGCTCAAACTCACGGACCACGAGATCATGACCTGAGCCGAAGCTGGACGCTTACCCGACTGAACCACCCAGGTGCTCCTGGATCTTTTTAAATTTTGTTACCTGATAGATGATCAGGAAGACAAGGCCTTGGTACATAGACAACAAGTAAAAAAATGAATGATGTGGAGTTGATACCAGGGGGCATATAAGCCGGAAGGATAGGAGGAGGAGGTAAAAGGACAGAATGTCAGACTATAATATTCCTGATGGCAGAAGTATTCCCAGTATTAAGATCTACAGGGTGTCAGTAACTGCACCGGATGGGCAGTAAAGGACTCTAAAATGAGATTATGTAGAAATTGGAACACTGGGTTATTGGCTGATCTATCCACATAGATGTTATAACCTCCAGTACTTTGTCTTCATGTTGCCTGCCCTGGGCCCCATCTCACCTATTGTCTCTCTCGGGACCTCCACAGAATCAGACTCTGCATTCTTTCTGCGACCTTAATGTTCAGATATTGCAGGGTCAATGGCATGACCCTTGACAAGAAGGATACCACATTTGTATCTTCTTGTTCAAAGAGGGCTTCAATGATTTTTTAACACTGAACATTCACTAGGACACTCACTCCATTTTTGAGT
>NW_024421460.1:0-1716 GCF_014898765.1 Herpailurus yagouaroundi | reverse complement strand
CACAGAGCCTGATGTGAGGCTGGAACTCGTGAACCTGAGATTATTACCTGATCCTAAACCAAGAGTCAGATGCTTAACCGACTGAGGAGCCCCTAGATGGGAAGATCTTACAATGGGCTTTTGCACTTTAATCGTAATCACACCTGCCAGATGATAATAGTGCAACTTGGGTGAGGGGCGTGTGGGAAGTTCTATTGTTCTAGCTGCTCTTGTGCATGTTTAAACATTTCTGTAGTAAAAAAGCTTAAAAAAGTAAAAGAGGGAAAGGAGCAGGAGGAGACCTGGCAAGGGAGGCTCAGTCCCATCAAGACTAGAATTTAGTGATCTCTCAATAAAGAGTATTTCCTTCGACACTTGGGGAAGGAAAGAGGAATGGGGAAATATTGTTGGAAGGTTTCGCTGTGTTGTGTTCTGATGAAGAGCTCCCATCTCATGGCTTTCTAGCTCCTCTGTGAACTGTGGTCCAGCACATCTGCAGGGAAAATGAAGAGGGCCTAAGTTGAGGAAAGTGAAGGAAATTTAAAATAGATCTGAGTAGAATTGGCGAGAGAACAGACGAAGGAAATAGTGACCTAACTCCAATTCTTTTGTTTCCATGTAAACGTGGGATAAGTATTTGTGAGATGAATGAATGATTTGCAAGTAGTGCTGGGACTGAATTTCTTGTGCCATCAATAGACTCAATTGTGATATTTCCAATAGTGATCAGTAACTTGGAGAAAGGTATTTCTAGAAAAAGCAGAGAGACGAGAATTTGCCAGACAAGAAGGACTAAAGGGGATTGGATGGGGCCCATTTGTACTGGAGGTTCTTATTTAAAATTTTTTAATGTTTATTTCGAGAGAGACACCGGGAGAACACAAGTGGGGGAGAGGCAGAGAAGGAGAGACAGAACCCCAAGCAGGTTCTGTTCAGAGCCTGTGTGAGATCATGACCTGAGCTAAGAGCAAGAGTCAGCCGCTACAATGACTGCGCCACCCAGTCAACCCTGTTTTTTAAATTTTTTTAATGCTTATTTTTCAGGAAGAGGGGGAGAAACACAGAGTGTGAGCTGACGAAGAGGCAGAGAGAGAGACGGAGACACAGAATCCCAAGCAGGCTCCAGGCTCTGGGCTGTTAGCACCGAGCCCCACGTGGGGCTCAAACTCACGGACCACGAGATCATGACCTGAGCCGAAGCTGGACGCTTACCCGACTGAGCCACCCAGGTGCCCCTGGAGCTTTTTAAATGTTGTTACCTGATAGATGATCAAGAAGACAAGGCTTTGGTACATAGACAACAAGTAGAAAAATGAATGATGTGGAGTTGGTACCAGGGGGCATATAAGCCGGAAGGATAGGAGGAGGAGGTAAAAGGACAGAATGTCAGACTATAATATTCCTGATGGCAGAAGTATTCCGAGTATTAAGATCTACAGGGTGTCAGTAACTGCACCGGATGGGCAGTAAAGGACTCTAAAATGAGATTATGTAGAAACTGGGACACTGGGTTATTGGCTGATCTATCCACATAGATGTTACAACCTCCAGTACTTTCTCTTCATGTTGCCTGCCCTGGGCCCCATCTCACCTATTGTCTCTCTCAGGACCTCCACAGAATCAGACTCTGCATTCTTTCTGTGACCTTAATGTTCAGATACTGCAGGGTCAATGGCATGACCCTTGACAAGAAGGATACCACCTTTGTATCTTCTTGTTCAAAGAGGGCTTCAATGG
>NW_024421459.1:0-1658 GCF_014898765.1 Herpailurus yagouaroundi | reverse complement strand
TACTGGCAAAGAACAACCCCATTCAAAACCAAAAAAAGAAAGAAAAAATATTTTAGAAATTATGCACAATATAAAACAAACAAAAAGGACAAAACGTCATCATGTATACTACATGGAACCCCTAAGGTCTTTTTTAGCTAGTGCTTCCAGGTTATTGTCTTCTGGGTTCTGCGGTGTGAATTGGTTTGCTAGCACCTCATTTGCTCTGCTAGTCAGTTACTGCTCCTCCACCAGATTCCCATCTTCCAAAAATGTGTTGACATCTTTTTCCTTACCCGCTCCCCTTTTTTGTCATCCGTAAGTACTTCTTTTCCACAGCTTTATTGAAATATATTTCACATACCATATAATTCACCCAATTGACTTGGATAAGTCCATGATTTTCAGTATATGCACAGACATGTGCATCACAATTCTAAAGCATTTCCACGACCTCAGAGAAAAACACCTGCAACCTTTTGCCTATCATTCCCCTCTCCCCTCAGCCCCCCTCCACCCCACCTCCAGGCCCCAGCTCTAGGCTGAATCTACTTTCTGTCTCCCGATTTCCCTATTCTGGACATTTCATGTGAATGGAATCATGTGTGGTCATTTCTGACTGGCTTCTTTCACTGAACATGTTTTCAAGGTTCATCCATGTTGTGGCATGTATTGATCTTTTTATTGCCAAAAAATATATCATGTGGGTATGTCCTGTTTTATTTACCCATTTATCAGTTGATGGATGTTTGTGTTGTTTCCATCTTGTGACGTTATGAATAATATAGCTGTGAACGTTTGTATACAAGTTTTTGTGTAGACCTCTGTTTTCAGTGCTCTCGAGTAGACACCTAGGAGTCATCTGCTGGGTTATATGATAACTGGATGTTTAACATTTTGAGCAACTGCCAGACTGTTTTCCAAAACAGCTGCAATATTTTCCATTCCCACCAGCATCATATGGGGTTCTAAATTCTCCACAGTCCCACCAACACTTGGATTATCTTTTTGATTCTAGCCATCCTTGTGGGTGTGAAGTGCTGTGAAATACTGGTTTTGATTTCCATTTCGCTGATGGCTAATGGCATCGAGCATTTTTTCATCTAATCTTTTACTTTTAATGGCCTTTGGGGAAAGAGAGGAGTGTTTGATCTACTGTGTTTAACTTGAAACACAATAGTTCATTTTAAAAGTGGCGGGAAAAGTTTTTCTTCTAAATATTTGAAAACACATAGAGCACTGTTGAGTCTTTATCAACATGTATAGTGTTCTTCTATACCTTTTGCATGTTATACTTACTGTGTGATGAAGGGACAGTGAGATCGTGCCCTGAATTTGCTCTGTAAGATTACTTCTCATGTGGAGGTGAGGAATTCACTCAAAGGGGTCCTCAGGGTTGACTGCAAGGCAGAGCAGAACTGATTGCCAAAGTGCCTATAAGCTCAGTGCTTTTTGTCACCAATGCTGCGTACATCTATTGTGAATAAGTATGTTCCACAGGTGATAAATATCAAAGAAATGTGAGAGCTTTGACATGGGCACATAGCATATGTCTTAGAGATGGATGGCAAGATGTTTATTTGTTTATGTTTGTTTTTTTTGAGAGAGAGAGAGAGAGAGCACGAGGGGGGTGGGGGGGAGAGCAGAGAGAGAGGGAGGAGGAGGAGGAGCAGAGAGAA
>NW_024421458.1:0-1904 GCF_014898765.1 Herpailurus yagouaroundi | reverse complement strand
CTCGGCATCAGCAGCCTAGCACCGGGTCCTTCTGACCTTCTGCCACCTCTTCCCTAGTCAGTCCTCCCCTGTCCCTTGTAGCCAGGCTCCAACGATGGAGGTGCTGCTGCAGTTCCTGTCTGGTGTTTCAGAGGTTCTAGAACTAGAATCGAGCCTTGCTCCCCTTACGCGCCCCCCCCCCACCTTTGCCAGGCCCCAAGAGTCATGCCCCTGGTTTCCAGGGTCTGTGACTGGGGTCCTGCTACCTTCTCGGAGGCACCCCTAACCCTGGGCTCCCCACTCAATGTCCACTGCCTAACCCATCACCCAGCATTTGACCGTGTGTGAGTCCATCTGGCCGTGGGCCTTGGCCACCCTTGGGCTGGTGTGTCCCACCCTGACTGAGCCCTGGGCCGGGCCAAGGAGGGCATAACCGCTGCCAGCCCCAGCTGACATGGGCACAGTCACAGCCATTAAGCAGCAGCCAGAGGTGTCCTAAAACAGCCCTCCTTGGGTGAAGGTCAATTTTATTTCCCACAGTGATTCCCAAATTTAATGTGCCTCTGAACCCCCTGGGGATCTTACAAAGCAGATTCGGATTCCATAGCTGGGGTTGAGAGTCTGCATTTATTTATTTTTTAAATGTTTGTTTATTTTGAGAGTGTGTGTGTGTGAGCACGCACGTGCTGGGGAGGGGCAGAGAGAGAGGGAGAGAGAGAATCCTAAGCTGCTTCCACACTGTCAGTGCAGAGCCTGACTCAGGACTCCACCTCACAAATCACGAGATCATGACCTGAGCCGAAAGCAAGAGTTGAACGCTTGACCGACTGAGCCAGCCAGGCGCCCCTGCATTAATAACAAGCTCCCCGGTGATGTCAGTTTTGCTGGCCCATGGGCCACACTTTGAATAGCAAAGCTCTGGAGCCGGAGTTCTCAGCACTGGCTACACATCATAATCACCTGGAGAGCTTTGAAAAATACTTAGCCCAGACTCTGCTTCAGATCAATTAGTCAGAAGCTGACTAGCAGAAGTGGGGGACAAGGGGCTGGGCATTGAAAAACAGCTTTGGAGTCTTGTTCATGTTAATTATTGACCAAGGACATACTGAGGGCCTGATTCTGCCCATGTCTCTACATTCAGCCCAGAAGCATCTGGGGTGGAGGCTTCCTTTGGTCCCAAAATGCCACACTGTGGAGGGGACAGGAGAGTGGGCGGTCACAGCAGCAGCTGCCACCCCCGCCCCTCCCTACAGCTGCCGGCAGCTCCCCCGCCTTGATCTGCACCCCCTCCCACATTCCTGACACAGGCTGCTTCAGAGCCTGCAGAGACAGCTTGAGCAAGGAGCTGGGGTTGCAGAACCCTCCCACAACTCTCCAGCAGAGGCCGTGAGGGGCGGATGCTGCTCCCCAGTTGAGACTTCCTGACTCCCAGCCAAGTGTGTGTGGGCTCCCTGGACACCCAGCAGATGGCCTCTGTGCTGACTGTGCCCATGTCAGCTGGGGCTGGCAGCGGTTATGCCCTCCTTGGCCCGGCCCAGGGCTCAGTCAGGGTGGGACACACCAGCCCAAGGGTGGCCAAGGCCCACGGCCAGATGGACTCACACACGGTCAAATGCTGGGTGATGGGTTAGGCAGTGGACATTGAGTGGGGAGCCCAGGGTTAGGGGTGCCTCCGAGAAGGTAGCAGGACCCCAGTCACAGACCCTGGAAACCAGGGGCATGACTCTTGGGGCCTGGCAAAGGTGGGGGGGGGGCGCGTAAGGGGAGCAAGGCTCGATTCTAGTTCTAGAACCTCTGAAACACCAGACAGGAACTGCAGCAGCACCTCCATCGTTGGAGCCTGGCTACAAGGGACAGGGGAGGACTGACTAGGGAAGAGGTGGCAGAAGGTCAGAAGGACCCGGTGCTAGGCTGCTGATGCCGAG
>NW_024421457.1:0-2731 GCF_014898765.1 Herpailurus yagouaroundi | reverse complement strand
ACATCTAGGAGCCTGCCTGAACACTCAACAGGAATGGAGGCTGAGGGGACACCATCCTTGTGGTCTCTTTGCCATGCTCCAGAACACCGGCGTCTCCCAGAAGGCAGCTTTTGAATACACCTGGTGCCCCAATTTTTGCAGGGGCCATCTAGGGGACCGCTCTTGCTTACTTGGTTCTGGAGGCCAGAGGACCTTACATTCCTGGTCTCATGGGACTGTAATAATTGGTGTGACCCAGAAAGGAGCTCACACCATTGAGGACCCTAATTTCTGCAACTGTTTCTAGGGGACACCTCTACATCACCTGACTCTGATGGCCAGTAGGACTTAGACTCCTAGGATCTGCAGGACTGTAACCAAGGAGAAAAAGCTCTTAAGCAGCCATAACCTACAATGCACTACAAGGAGCAACAGGCCCAGGAACTGTCTGTGAAGGACTGTTAGTTCATCATCATGATTGCAGTCTGAGGGCAGACTTTTTTTTAATTAAGGATATATCTTGGGGCCAACTGTAATCCTTTCCAGAGACCTCAAAGGGCAGGCAGTATCTTTGCACTCAACCTCTAACAGGCTCCAGTTTACCACTGTCCCCTGGAGGAGAGCTTTTACACGTTTACTAATCCTTCTCAAACTCCTCCAAAAAAACAGAAGAGAGGGGAATTCTTCCAGACTCATTTTACAAGATCAGAATTACCCTGATAGCAAAACCAAAGATGACAGAAAAAAAGAATTACAGACCAATACTCTTGATAAACACAGATGCAAAAACACTCAAAATATTAACAAACCTGATTCAACAATACATTAAAAATATATACCATGATCAAGTGGGATTTATTCAAGGGATGCAAGCTTGGTTTAACATCTACAGTCAGTCACCAGCATATACCACATTAACAAAATGAAAAATAAAAATCATGATCATCGTAACAGAGGCAGAAAATTTTTGACATTTGATAAAATTCAACATCCATTTAAGATAAAATCTCTCAACAAAACAGGTATACAGAGAACATACCTCAACATAATAAAGGCCACGTATAACAAGCCAACAGCTAACATCATACTGAATGATGAAAAGCTAAAATCAATTCCTCTTAGATCAGCAACAAGAAAGATGCCCATTCTCACCATTTTTATGCAACATAGTACTAACCAGAGCAAGTAGTTATACACACATATGCGCGCGCACACACACACACACACACACACACACACACACACACACACACCATCCTAATTAGAAATAAAACTATTTGCAGATGACATTTTATATAGATATAGATATATAGATATAGATATAAACACTGAACCCTCTAGTGGGTCAAGGTATCAGTGGGAGCAGCCGAGTGGTAGAAGGAGCCATTACAGAAGCTAAAGTTGCCTATTAAGCTGATCAAGATGACAACCTCCCAAAAGCACGGAGACTTTGTGACAGAGCCCATGGGGGAAAAGCCAGTGGGGAGCCAGCAGAGACTGGTGAAGTCTTGGGCAAGAAGCTGGAGAAAAGGGGCTTTGACAAGGCCTATGTGGTCCTTGGCCAGTTTCTCGTGCTAAAGAAAGATGAAGATCTCTTCCAGGAATGGCTAAAGGACACATGCAGTGCCAAGGCCAGACAGTCCCAGGACTGCTTAGGTGCCTTCAAGAGTGGTTGTGACGCCTTATTGTGAGGCTCTCTGGGGAGCCCCCAGCCCCAAGGCCCAGCATTGAGTCTCAGAGTTTGCAGCCATGTAGGGACTCCTCCCCTGTCCTCTACAAAGGAAGAGATTTCTGTTGTACTCAACCTCTGCTGTACTTCAAAATCTTTTGGAAGTTCTCTCCCCCTCCGGAAATTCTCCCTCTTGCATGAGTCTTCCTTTTCCTTCCCCTGCCAGTTTCATGTCAACAATTCTCAGCCTCTTCCAGTGGATTCCTGGCCCCTCCCAGACCTCCCACTCCCACCTCCACCTCTGGTCTGTTTTATGTTCTTTGGCTCCTTTCTTAGCAGAACAGTCACTGTCCTTATAAAGTTTTTTAAATCAATTAAATCAGTGGCCTTCAAAAAAAACAATAAATAAATCCTAAAACTGAAAGGTTCTACCAGAAAACACTATTAGAATACATTCAGTAAAGTTGCAGGACACAAAAATATGCTGCATCTCTACACATTAATAAGTATTAGAAAAAATAACAATAATCCCATTTACAATTGCATAAATAAAAAATAAAATACCTGGGCACCTGAGTGGCTCAGTCGGTTGAACACCTGACTTCAGTTCAGGTCATGATCTCGTGGCTCCTGAGTTCAAGCCCCATGTTGGACTCTGTGCTAAAAGCTCAGAGCCTGAGCCTGCTTTGTATTCTGTGTCTCCCTTTCTCTCTGCCCCTCTCTTACTCATGTGTGCATGCTCTCTCTCTCTCTCTCTCTCAAAAGTAAACATTAAAAAAATAATAAAATACCCAAGAATAAATTTAACCAAGGATCTATATACTGAAGCCTCAAAACATTAATAGAAGAAACTGATGAAAACACAAATGGAAAGATATTCTACAGTTATAGATGGAAAGAACAAATTGTCCATACTACACAAAAGCAATATGTACATTCAGTGCAATCCCTTATCAAAATTCCAATGGCACTTTTTTTAGAGACAAAAACAAAGAATCCTAAAATTTCTATGAAACTTTAAAAGTTCCAAAATAGGGCACCAAAACCCATAAAATACCTAGGAATAAATCTAACCAAAGAGGT
>NW_024421456.1:0-8415 GCF_014898765.1 Herpailurus yagouaroundi | reverse complement strand
AAACCTCTTTGACCTTGGCCGCAGCAACTTCTTACTCAACACGTCTCTGGAGGCAAGGGAAACAAAAGCAAAAATGAATGACTGGGACCTCATCAAAATAAAAAGCTTCTGCACAGCCAAGAAAACAACCAGCAAAACTAAAAGGTAATCGACAGAATGGGAGAAGATATTTGCAAATGACATATCAGATAAAGGGTTGGTATCCAAAATCTATAGAGAACTTATCAAACTCAACACCCAAAAAACAGATAATCCAGTGAAGAAATGGGCAAAAGACATGAATAGACACTTCTCCAAGGAAGACATTCAGATGGCCGACATATGAAAAAATGTTCAACATCACTCATCATCAGAGAAATACAAATCAAAATCACAATGAGATACCACCTCACACCTGACATAATGGCTAACATTAACAACTCAGGCAACAACAGATGTTGATGAGGATGCGGAGAAAGAGATCTCTTTTGCATTTTTGGTGGGAATGCAAGCTAGTGCAGCCACTCTAGAAAATGGTATGGAGGTTCCTCAAAAAACTAAAAATAGAACTACCCTACGACCCAGCAATTGCACTACTAGGTATTTTCCAAGGGATACAGGTGTGCTGTTTTTTTTTTTTTTAATTTTTTTTTTTCAACGTTTATTTATTTTTGGGACAGAGAGAGACAGAGCATGAACGGGGGAGGGGCAGAGAGAGAGGGAGACACAGAATCGGAAACAGGCTCCAGGCTCCGAGCCATCCGCCCAGAGCCTGACGCGGGGCTCGAACTCCCGGACCGCAAGATCGTGACCTGGCTGAAGTCGGACGCTTAACCGACTGCGCCACCCAGGCGCCCCAGGTGTGCTGTTTCAAAGGGACACATGCACCCCCATGTTTATAGCAACAGTATCAACAATAGCCAAAGCATGGAAAGAGCTCAGATGTCCATTGATGGATGAATGGATAAAGACGATGTGGTGCGTGTGTGTGTGTGTATATATATATATATGCGCGTGTGTGTGTATATATACATATATATACATACATACACACACACCACATATTTATATACATGTATATATACATACACACACACACACACACACACACACACACACACAATGGATTATTACTCGGCAATCAAAAAGAATGAAATCTTGCCATTTGCAACTATGTGGATGGAACTCAAGGGCATTATGCTATGCGAAATTAGTCCATCAGAGAAAGACAAATATCATATGACTTTACTCATATGAGGACTTTAAGAGACAAAACAGATGAATATAATGGAAGGGAAACAAAAGTAATATAAAAACAGGGAGGGGGACAAAACAAAAGAGACTTATAAATATGGAGAACAGAGGGTTACCGGAGGGGCTGTGGGAGGAGGGATGGGCTAAATGGGTAAGGGGCATTAAGGAATCTACTCCTAAATCATTGTTGCACTATATGCTAACTAATTTGGATGTAATTTTAAGAAAATAAAATTAAAAAATTTTTTTCAAAAAAATAAGTAAAATAAAATTAAAAATATCATTCCATAAAAATTATGTATTGGGGCGCCTGGGTGGCGCAGTCGGTTAAGCGTCCGACTTCAGCCAGGTCACGATCTTGCGGTCCGTGAGTTCGAGCCCCGTGTCAGGCTCTGGGCTGATGGCTCAGAGCCTGGAGCCTGTTTCCGATTCTGTGTCTCCCTCTCTCTCTGCCCCTCCCCCGTTCATGCTCTGTCTCTCTCTGTCCCAAAAATAAATAAACGTTGAAAAAAAAAATAAAAATAAAAATTATGTACTAAAGATATGCACCTCTCAAAATGAAGTCAGAAATCAGATTTACCATTACGATTATAAACAGTATGTAATGAAATGGCAAAAAGCTGAAAAAATAAAGGTAGGACATAAGAAACAACTTCCCAATAGATTACAGGAAAGCCTACCGTGAGAAACTTCTTAAAAGGATTCAGTAAACAATCATCTGTCTGGGCAGATAGGATCCTTTGATTCCTTGGAAATCATTTGCATTTCAAATCAACAAGTAAAATCACCCACCAATGAAGTACACAAACACATTCTGCCACAGAAGCCCCATAAGCTACAGATTTCATGCCAAAACCTTCTCTCCACTAACATCTTATCATTACTATGCTGAAAGCCAATGACAATGCAGATAACCCAGATCTAGCTCAGGGATTCTTTTTACTGCAGGTGAGTTACTGAACAACTCTCAAAGGGCAGGAGAAACAGGCCCTTCCTTCTTACCTTTACCATGAACGTAAAGTCTGTTAGAGCTGGGGAATACACGGCCCCACCAGCACATGGGCCCATGATTAGAGAAATCTGAGGGATGACTCCAGATGCCATGACGTTCCTCTGCCAAAAGAGAAAGACAAGGCATCTTGTTACAGAGGTGTTCATTGCACTAACTGCAGAAAAATAAAGGTAATAATAAAATTACATTTGGCTTTTAGTCACAGAAATTCTATCCTGAAGGCAAGAGACCTAATCAGTACAGTTTCTTCCAGAATTATATATGTGCAATTTCTCCACATAACAGGTGGGATTATTGGCATATTAATTTCTGGGGCAAATACCCTCTCTCCCCTCCCTGACAGTAGTTTCCCAAAAGCTCCATCAGGACATGAGCTCGGAGTGACTCCCATCAATTTCACCCCAGCCCCAAACATACCTCAAGCCCAGCATCCCTACCTTCACAAAGCTGGCTGAAAAAATGAATGAAAGCCTTAGGCAGGATGTACAGAGCCAACACTTACCCTGGAGCCATGACCTCTAGTTGGAGTTCCTTCACACCAACCACAAAGGGTACCCAGCAGTTACAAGGCAAGGTTAAGAAGCAGGTGCAACTTTACTCTCTGTCTTCAATGTCTGCCCACCTCTAGACAGGGTATATGGAGAAAGGGAGGCAGCTGAAGCCAGAATGTTTCAATGGGGGAAAAGGTATGTAAAGGGCCAAGCCTCAGGCCACCTCTGGGAAAGAAAGGAATGGGACTGAAAGACCCAAGCAAGATGATACTCCAATGACTCCTTGCCCAACTGCCAACTGTTTTCCTTTCCCTCGGCTCCATCAGCATAAGAGAAGCATGTCCACTTTTAGCCATGTCTAGGCTCTGAACCCAATTTTTATAAATCATAGGACATAGCTGAGAAAAGCACAAAAAGCCATCTAATAGAGAGGATTATGGGAAGATGGCAGAGCAGAAAGCACCAGGAATCTGTCTTCACCTAGACAACACCTGGACTGACATAATCTATGTGAAAAAACTTTTTGAAACTCTAGAGTCTATAGAAGGCTTCCAACTCCCAGAGGAAACTTTGGGGAATAAACTGCAGTTAATTTTGGTCAATTTTAGCTCTTAGCACAACAGCAGCTACTCATCCTCTGCCCCCTTAGCCACAAGGCCGGCAGCGGTAAACATATTCCTGGAGCAGCTTATACAGAGCTTTCAAAAAGAGCCCAGGTAGACAAAAAGCACTCTGTCCTCCAAATATCACGGATTGCCCACTGCTGAGATTCTGATTACACAAATGTAGTTAGAAAGGATGGTGGCCATTGTGGTTCTACCTCCCTACCTCATTGCTGCAAGCCCCTGTCATTCCAGCTCAACATCCCTAATCATTAGGGAAATACAAATCATAACAAGAATGAAGTATCACAGGGGCACCTGGGTGGTTCAGGCAGTTAAGTGTCCAACTTTGGCTCAGGTCATGATCTCACAGTTCATGGGTTCGAGCCCTGCATCGAGCTCTGTGCTGTAGTTTGGAGCCTGGAGCCTGCTTCAGATTCTGTGTCTCTCCCTCGCTTTGCCCCTACCCCACCCACTCACTCACACACACTCTCTCAAAAATAAACATTAAAAAGAAAAATTTTTTTTAGAAGGTTGTGTTGTAGGTACCACAACAGCAACACTGGGATAGCTACTATCAAACAGAAAACAAGTAATGTTGGCAAGGATTTGGAGAAATTGGAACCTTTGCAAACTGCTGGTGGGAATGTAAAATGGTACAGCCACCGTGGAAAACAGCACAGAGGTTCCTCAAAAATTTAAAAATTACCATGTGATCCAGAAATTCCACTTATAGCAATATACCAAAAAGAATGGAAACGAGGTTCTCAAAGGCATATTTGTGTTGTGGTTTTTTTTGTTTTGTTTTTAGAATTTATTCCATCACTTGAACCATTGTAAGAAGCAAATTTTATTTTGAGAGAGAGATATGTGCATGAACAGGGGAGAGCGAGAGGGAGAGAGAGAATCTCAAACAAGTTCCACACCCAGCATGGAGATCATCACCGGAAGGGAGAGAGATGCTTAACTGACTGAGTCACCCAGGCGCCCCTCAAAGAGATATTTGTACACCTATATTCATAGCAGCATTACTCACAATAACTGAAACACAGAAGCAACCCACTGCCCATCAATGGATGAATGAATAAACAAAATGTGATATGTACATACAATGGAGTATTATTTAGCCTTAAAAAGAAAAAACTTGCTACAACATGGATAAACATTGAGGACATTATACTAAATGAAATAAGCCATTCACAAAGACACAAATAAATACAATATTATTTCACTTATATAAGGTAGTCAAAATCATACTGACAAAGTGGAAGACTGATTACCAGGGACCTGGGGGAGGGAATAATAGGGGAAACTGCTTAAAGGGTATAGAGTTCCAGTTTGGTTTTGTTTGTTTTTGTAATCTCTATACCCAATGTGGGGCTCGAACTCACAACCCCAAGGAACAAGAATCACATGTTCTTCCAACTGAGCCAGCCAGGCACTCCTAGAGTTCCAGTTTTGCAAGATGAAAAGAGTTACCCAGATGAATACTGGTGATAGTTGCACAACATTATGGATGTATTTACTACCACTGAATGTACACTTAATAATGGTTAAATTGGTAAATTTCAAGTGTATTTTACAACAATAAAAAAAGTTGAAAAAGTTGTCTATACTATGCAAAAAATATCAAGGTACACAGGTGAACTTCCAGCTATGGCAGAGTGAATAGTTTAGAAAACTCTCCTCCAAAACAACAACTATAAAACTGGTAAGAATTATCAAAAACAAACATTTGAAGGCTTAGGAACCCAACCAAATATTAACAACTTGAGAAGTGTTTATTGATTTAAAGTAAAAAAAAAACCTGCTAAACTTGAGCTAAGAGCAGTAGCATTCTTAACTCAGGCTGCTACCACTGCCCAAACCAGCTCAATGTCCTTCAGGGTAAAAGAAAATAATACCAGATGGTAATTAAAATCCACAAGAAGCAAGTAACATCATGTGATTAAATATATAATACTGTATAAATATAGTTCTGTCTTGATACTTTAAAAGATTATATAAAGCCATAATTTTAAATAACTTATAAACCTAGCAGCAAAGTGTTAATAAGAAAACAAAGGGGGGTAAAATGGAGCTATATCAGATCAAAGATCCTAGATTTTACCAGAATTAAGTCAGTTTTCATTTGAAGTAGACTGTGATCAATTAAGATACATATTGTAACCCTTAGAGCAAACACCCATTAACTCAACATAGTTTTGTTTTGTTTTTTTTAAGTCAGAGGAATTAGAAAGGTATACTAAAAATATGTGCCTAACATGGAAAAACTGGAGTGACATCACAGAAGATGCTAGAACAAGAAGTTCTAAGAATCTATGCCTCTAACCCACTATTGAGCTAGCAGGAACTGTCTGAATCAACTATTTTGGAACCCTAGAGTGTAGTGGAACCATCCCTCCCCCATCCCTGCAACCCCTTGCCAGGGGATTGGCAGCCTATGTTCCTACTGCAGCTAGCTGGTGTCAGAGTAAGCAATAAGAACCCTGTCCTCCAAAACTCAGAGTTATGTGTACTGATTACTGATCATGGTTTTTGATCAATATGGGACCAACAGAGAGGCTGGCAACTGTTTGAACCCTGACAGATTCAAGTAGCTCTCTGGCTGAGATGGGATTTAAAGAGACAGTTTCTCTTCTGGGAGCCAGACTTTTCAGGAAATCTTTGTCAGCTCACTGACGGGCTGCCAGAATCTTCAGTGACCACACTAAACATGTAACATATTTTGCAAAAACAGCTCAGAAAGTCACAAATGGATAGATTCAGCCCCCAAGAAGCAAAACCCTGTAGTCTCTAATGAGTGAATTAGATTTCCAACATTACCAGAAATACACATAATTTCCAGTACTCAACAAAGAAATTACCAAACACATAAACAGGCTACTATGGGCCATTCACAGGAAAAAAAAAAAAAAAAAAAAACATTGCTGAGGAAGCTAAAACATTGGAACTGTCAAAGATGTTACAGCAATGGTCTTAAATGGTCAATGCGCTAAAGGAAATCATGAGGGGGGGGGAAAAGGGAAATCAGCAAAACAATGACAAAATGAGTATGCCAGTAAAGAGACAGAAATAA
Source organism: Herpailurus yagouaroundi (assembly GCF_014898765.1). NCBI lineage: Eukaryota > Metazoa > Chordata > Mammalia > Carnivora > Felidae > Herpailurus > Herpailurus yagouaroundi. The sequence continues at coordinate 1,998 of NW_024421456.1, read as the reverse complement.
AAAGAAACCAAACAGTAATTCTGAAGCTGAAAAGGACAAGACCTGAAATTAAAAGCTTACTAGAAGGGTTCAAAAGCAGACTTCAACAAGCAAAAGAAAAATTCAGAGAACTTGAAGACACTGAAACTATTCAGTCTAAGGAGCAGCTAGGCAAACAATGAAGAATAATGAACAGCCTAAGGAATCTGTAAGGATGCATGACATGTACCAACATATACATTACAGTTATCTCAGAGGAAGAAGCAAATGATTTCAAGAAATAATGGCTGAAAACTTCCCAGATTTGATGAAAGATGTGAATATACACATCCAAAAATCTCTGAATTTCCATGCAGATAGGATGAACTCAGATCCACACCAAACTCACATTACATTCAAACTGCTGAAACCTAAACACAAGGAGAGGAATTTGAGGGCAACTAGAGGAAGCAACTTGTCACATACAAGAAATCCTCAATAAAATTAACAGTTGACTTCTCACCAGAAATCATAGAGTCCAGGGGTGCCTCAGTGGCTCAGTCACTAAGCATACAACTTTGATTTAGGCTCAGGTCATGATCTCACAGTTCATGAGTTCAAGCCCCTCATTGGGCTCTATGCTGACAGTGCAGAGCCTGCTTGGGACTCTCTCTCCCTTCTCTCTCTCTGCCCCTTCCCTACTTGGCTCACTCGCTCTCTCTCAAAAATAAATAAACTTAAAAAAAAAAAACGAAATAATAGAGTCCAGTGGGATATTATAGTCTCAAAAGGAAAAAGAAAACTGTCAAATATATCCAGCAAAACTATCCTTTAAGAATAAAGGAAAAATTAAGACATTTCCAAACAAAAGCTGAAGGTTGTTTACAGTAGACATACAAGAAATGCTACAGGTCCTTCAGCCTGAAATGAAAGGACCACAGTAAATACCCTGACATCATGAGAAAAAATAAACACTAGTAAATGTAATTCCCTAGGTAAACATAAAAGGCAGTGTTATTTTGGTACTTTGGTTTGATTTGTAACATCTTCCTTCTTCCTAAGGTATTTAAAAAGCAAATGCACAAAACAAATATAAATATGTTTGGGTACACAACATATAAAAATATAACATGGTAACAACATGGAGAAGGAATAGAGATGTATAAAAGCAGAACTTTCACACACTATTGAAGCTAAACTAGTATTATTCAAACAAAATTGCTGTAAATTTAAGGTGGTAATTGTAATTCCCTAGGTAATTACTAGGGGAAGAATGATGAAAATGAAAGAAGTGAATCCAAACGGCACACTTAAAAAAATGACACTAAAGATTAATAGAGGAACTGAGGGACAAAAGAACGTAACACAGAGAATAGGTAAATAGCAGAAATAAACCCTTTATTGGTAATCAAATGTAAATGGATTAAGTTCCTCTATTAATATAGATTAGATTTAAATCTAGTTTTTAAAAAATAAATAAATGCAAGTAAAATAAAAATCTAGTTTTTGATGGTAATAAAGGAAAATCCTCAACTCACCCCCTCCCAACACCACAGTGAGTCTACAGCTACATATGGAACAATTTCCTCTAAGGAAAAAAAAACACACACACACACAAAGGCTAAATGAGTGACAACTACACAGAAGAAAACTACACATAGGCAGATATGAGAGACTGAGGCACACTATCACCATAAACTCCACCCCACCTCTGGCACAGTATCCCACAACCTAGGAAGGAACTCAAAACCTGGACCTTCTCCCTCAGGAGCAAAGAGTTAGAACCCCAAATTGAGAATCCCAAACTTTTAGGATAAACACCTGAGAGATAAGCCCCCCAAACACCTAACTTTTAACTTACCAGGGCTCATGTCCTGAAACCCACAAGACTGAAGCTATCTGGAAAACCATTTTTAAAGGGCGGCTCACACCCTCAAACTCACCCCAAAGCACAACTCAAAGGCAGCAAATTGCACCCAGACTTACAGTGAAGGTGGCTCACATGCTTATATAAAAGCATCAGCCTGAGAGGCAAACGTA
>NW_024421455.1:0-6315 GCF_014898765.1 Herpailurus yagouaroundi | reverse complement strand
TACAAAGAAATAAAGTACTGCTACAAGCTGCAACATGGATAAACCTTAAAACATTTCACATTATGGAATGGGAAAGAAACCAGTCACAAAAGACTACAACTGCATGGCTCAATTTATTTAAACTGTCCAGAATAGGCAAATTCAAAGAGATATAAAGAGTAGTGGTTGGAGAGAGAGAAGATGGTGGCGTAGGAGGACGCTGGGCTCACCGCGCGTCCTGCTGATCACTTAGATTCCACCTACACCTGCCTAAATAACCCAGAAAACCACCAGAGGATTAGCAGAACGGAGTCTCCGGAGCCAAGCGCAGACGAGAGGCCTACGGAAGAGGGTAGGAAGGGCGGTGAGGCGGTGCGCGCTCCACGGACTGGCAGGAGGGAGCCGGGGCGGAGGGGTGGCTCGCCGGCCAAGCAGAGCCCCCGAGTCTGGCTTGCAAAAAGCGGAGGGGCCTGACGGACTGTGTTCCCACAGCAAGCGCGACTTAGCTTGCTAAGTCTGGGAGGTCATAAGTTAACAGCTCTGCTCAGAAAGCGGGAAGGCTGGAGGACAAAGGGAAGGAGAGCTGCTGAGCCCCCTGACGACAGAGCTCAGTTTGGTGGGGAACAAAGGCGCTCGCCAGCGCCATCTCCCCCGCCCATCCCCCAGCCAAAATCCCAAAGAGAACCAGTTCCTGCCAGGGAACTTGCTCGCTCCGCGCAAACACCCAACTCTGCGCTTCTGCGGAGCCAAACCTCCGGCAGCGGATCTGACTCCCTCCTGCTGCCACAGGGCCCCTCCTGAAGTGGATCACCTAAGGAGAAGCAAGCTAAGCCTGCCCCTCCTGCCCCTGTGCACCTTGCCTACCCACCCCAGCTAAGACGCCAGATCCCCAGCATCACAAGCCTGGCAGTGTGCAAGTAGCCCAGACAGGCCACCCCACCCCACAGTGAATCCCGCCCCTAGGAGAGGGGAAGAGAAGGCACGCACCAGTCTGACTGTGGCCCCAGCGGTGGGCTGGGGGCAGACATCAGGTCTGACTGCGGCTCCACCCACCAACTCCAGGTATACACCACAGCACAGGGGAAGTGCCCTGCAGGTCCTCACCACGCCAGGGACTATCCAAAATGACCAAGCGGAAGAATTCCCCTCAGAAGAATCTCCAGGAAATAACAACAGCTAATGAGCTGATCAAAAAGGATTTAAATAATATAACAGAAAGTGAATTTAGAATAATAGTCATAAAATTAATCGCTGGGCTTGAAAACAGTATAGCTGACAGCAGAGAATCTCTTGCTACAGAGATCAAGGGACTAAGGAACAGTCACGAGGAGCTGAAAAACGCTTTAAACGAAATGCATAACAAAATGGAAACCACCACGGCTCGGATTGAAGAGGCAGAGGAGAGAATAGGTGAACTAGAAGATAAAGTTATGGAAAAAGAGGAAGCTGAGAAAAAGAGAGATAAAAAAATCCAGGAGTATGAGGGGAAACTTAGAGAACAAAGTGATACACTAAAAAGAAATAATATACGCATAATTGGTATCCCAGAGGAGGAAGAGAGAGGGAAAGGTGCTGAAGGGGTACTTGAAGAAATAATAGCTGAGAACTTCCCTGAACTGGGGAAGGAAAAAGGCATTGAAATCCAAGAGGCACAGAGAACTCCCTTCAGACATAATGTGAATCGATCTTCTGCACGACATATCATAGTGAAACTGGCAAAATACAAGGATAAAGAGAAAATTCTGAAAGCAGCAAGGGGTAAACGTGCCCTCACATATAAAAGAAGACCTATAAGACTCGTGACTGATCTCTCTTTTGAAACTTGGCAGGCCAGAAAGAATTGGCACGAGATTTTCAGTGTGCCAGACAGAAAAAATATGCAGCCGAGAATCCTTTATCCAGCAAGTCTGTCATTTAGAATAGAAGGAGAGATAAAGGTCTTCCCAAACAAACAAAAACTGAAGGAATTTGTCACCACTACACCAGCCCTACAAGAGATCCTAAGGGGGACCCTGTGAGACAAAGTACCAGAGACATCACTACAAGCATAAAACATACAGACATCACAATGACTCTAAACCCATATCTTTCTATAATAACACTGAATGTAAATGGATTAAATGTGCCAACCAAAAGACATAGGGTATCAGAATGGATAAAAAAACAAGACCCATCTATTTGCTGTCTACAAAAGACTCATTTTAGACCTGAGGACACCTTTAGATTGAGAGTGAGGGGATGGAGAACTATTTATCATGCTACTGGAAGCCAAAAGAAAGCTGGAGTAGCCATACTTATATCAGACAAACTAGACTTTAAATTAAAGGCTGTAACAAGAGATGAAGAAGGACATTATATAATAGTGACAGGGTCTATCCATCAGGAAGAGCTAACAATTATAAATGTGTATGCGCCGAATACTGGAGCGCCCAAATATATAAAACAATTACTCATAAACATAAGCAACCTTATTGATAAGAATGTGGTAATTGCAGGGGACTTTAACACCCCACTTACAGAAATGGATAGATCATCTAGACACACGGTCAATAAAGAAACAAGGGCCCTGAATGAGACATTGGATCAGATGGACTTGACAGATATATTTAGAACTCTGCATCCCAAAGCAACAGAATATACTTTCTTCTCGAGTGCACATGGAACATTCTCCAAGATAGATCATATACTGGGTCACAAAACAGCCCTTCATAAGTTTACAAGAATTGAAATCATACCATGCATACTTTCAGACCACAATGCTATGAAGCTTGAAATCAACCACAGAAAAAAGTCTGGAAAACCCCCAAAAGCATGGAGGTTAAAGAACACCCTACTAACGAATGAGTGGGTCAACCAGGCAATTAGAGAAGAAATTAAAAAATATATGGAAACAAACGAAAATGAAAATACAACAATCCAAATGCTTTGGGACGCAGCGAAGGAAGTCCTGAGAGGAAAATACATTGCAATCCAGGCCTATCTCAAGAAACAAGAAAAATCCCAAATACAAAATCTAACAGCACACCTAAAGGAAATAGAAGCAGAACAGCAAAGGCAGCCTAAACCCAGCAGAAGAAGAGAAATAATAAAGATCAGAGCAGAAATAAACAATATAGAATCTAAAAAAACTGTAGAGCAGATAAACGAAACCAAGAGTTGGTTTTTTGAAAAAATAAACAAAATTGACAAACCTCTAGCCAGGCTTCTCAAAAAGAAAAGGGAGATGACCCAAATAGATAAAATCATGAATGAAAATGGAATGATTACAACCAATCCCTCAGAGATACAAACAATTATCAGGGAATACTATGAAAAATTATATGCCAACAAATTGGACAACCTGGAAGAAATGGACAAATTCCTGAACACCCACACTCTTCCAAAACTCAATCAGGAGGAAATAGAAAGCTTGAACAGACCCATCACCAGCGAAGAAATTGAATCGGTTATCAAAAATCTCCCAACACATAAGAGTCTAGGACCAGATGGCTTCCCAGGGGAGTTCTACCAGACGTTTAAAGCAGAGATAATACCTATCCTTCTCAAGCTATTCCAAGAAATAGAAAGGGAAGGAAAACTTCCAGACTCATTCTATGAAGCCAGTATTACTTTGATTCCTAAACCAGACAGAGACCCAGTAAAAAAAGAGAACTACAGGCCAATATCCCTGATGAATATGGATGCAAAAATTCTCAATAAGATACTAGCAAATCGAATTCAACGGCATATAAAAAGAATTATTCACCATGATCAAGTGGGATTCATTCCTGGGATGCAGGGCTGGTTCAACATTCGCAAATCAGTCAACGTGATACATCATATTAACAAAAAAAAAGAGAAAAACCATATGATCCTGTCAATCGATGCAGAAAAGGCCTTTGACAAAATCCAGCACCCTTTCTTAATAAAAACCCTCGAGGAGTCGGGATAGAAGGAACATACTTAAAGATCATAAAAGCCATTTATGAAAAGCCCACAGCTAACATCATCCTCAACGGGGAAAAACTGAGAGCTTTTTCCCTGAGATCAGGAACACGACAGGGATGCCCACTCTCACCGCTGTTGTTTAACATAGTGCTGGAAGTTCTAGCATCAGCAATCAGACAACAAAAGGAAATCAAAGGCATCAAAATTGGCAAAGATGAAGTCAAGCTTTCGCTTTTTGCAGATGACATGATATTATACATGGAAAATCCGACAGACTCCACCAAAAGTCTGCTAGAACTGATACATGAATTCAGCAAAGTTGCAGGATACAAAATCAATGTACAGAAATCAGTTGCATTCTTATACACTAACAATGAAGCAACAGAAAGACAAATAAAGAAACTGATCCCATTCACAATTGCACCAAGAAGCATAAAATACCTAGGAATAAATCTAACCAAAGATGTAAAGGATCTGTATGCTGAAAACTATAGAAAGCTTATGAAGGTAATTGAAGAAGATTTAAAGAAATGGAAAGACATTCCCTGCTCATGGATTGGAAGAATAAATATTGTCAAAATGTCAATACTCCCCAAAGCTATCTACACACTCAATGCAATCCCAATCAAAATTGCACCAGCATTCTTCTTGAAACTAGAACAAGCAATCCTAAAATTCATATGGAACCACAAAAGGCCCCGAATAGCCAAAGTAATTTTGAAGAAGAAGACCAAAGCAGGAGGCATCACAATCCCAGACTTTAGCCTCTACTACAAAGCTGTCATCAAGACAGCATGGTATTGGCACAAAAACAGACACATAGACCAATGGAATAGAATAGAAACCCCAGAACTAGACCCACAAACGTATGGCCAACTCATCTTCGACAAAGCAGGAAAGAACATCCAATGGAAAAAAGACAGTCTCTTTAACAAATGGTGCTGGGAGAACTGGACAGCAACATGCAGAAGGTTGAAACTAGACCACTTTCTCACACCATTCACAAAAATAAATTCAAAATGGATAAAGGACCTGAATGTGAGACAGGAAACCATCAAAACCTTAGAGGAGAAAGCAGGAAAAGACCTCTCTGACCTCAGCCGTAGCAATCTCTTACTCGACACTTCCCCAAAGGCAAGGGAATTAAAAGCAAAAGTGAATGACTGGGACCTTATGAAGATAAAAAGCTTCTGCACAGCAAAGGAAACAACCAACAAAACTAAAAGGCAACCAACGGAATGGGAAAAGATATTTGCAAATGACATATCGGACAAAGGGCTAGTATCCAAAATCTATAAAGAGCTCACCAAACTCCACACCCGAAAAGCAAATAACCCAGTGAAGAAATGGGCAGAAAACATGAATAGACACTTCTCTAAAGAAGACATCCGGATGGCCAACAGGCACATGAAAAGATGTTCAGCGTCGCTCCTTATCAGGGAAATACAAATCAAAACCACACTCAGGTATCACCTCACGCCAGTCAGAGTGGCCAAAATGAACAAATCAGGAGACTATAGATGCTGGAGAGGATGTGGAGAAACGGGAACCCTCTTGCACTGTTGGTGGGAATGCAAATTGGTGCAGCCACTCTGGAAAGCAGTGTGGAGGTTCCTCAGAAAATTAAAAATAGACCTACCCTATGACCCAGCAATAGCACTGCTAGGAATTTATCCAAGGGACACAGGAGTACTGATGCATAGGGGCACTTGTACCCCAATGTTCATAGCAGCACTCTCAACAATAGCCAAATTATGGAAAGAGCCTAAATGTCCAGCAACTGATGAATGGATAAAGAAATTGTGGTTTATATACACAATGGTATACTACGTGGCAATGAGAAAAAATGAAATATGGCCTTTTGTAGCAACGTGGATGGAACTGGAGAGTGTGATGCTAAGTGAAATAAGCCATACAGAGAAAGACAGATACCATATGGTTTCACTCTTATGTGGATCCTGAGAAACTTAACAGGAACCCATGGGAGAGGGGAAGGAAAAAAAAAAAAAAAAGAGGTTAGAGTGGGAGAGAGCCAAAGCATAAGAGACTGTTGAGAACTGAGAACAAACTAAGGGTTGATGGGGGGTGGGAGGGAGGAGAGAGTGGGTGATGGGTATTGAGGAGGGCACCTTTTGGGATGAGCACTGGGTGTTGTTTGGAAACCAATTTGACAATAAATTTCATATATAAATAAAATAAAATAAAATAAAATAAAATAAAATAAAATAAAATAAAATAAAATAAAATAAAATAAAATAAAATATTTGTACAACAAAGGACACTCTCAAGGAAATGAAAGGACAACTCACAGAGTAGAAAATATATCTGCAAATCAATCTTTGATAAGGGACTTGTATTCACAGTATATAAAGAACTCTTACAGTTCAATAATAAAAAGATAAATAGCCC
>NW_024421454.1:0-17860 GCF_014898765.1 Herpailurus yagouaroundi | reverse complement strand
AAAATACCACTGGACTTTTGATTGGGATTGCATTGATTCTGTATATTGTTTTTGGTAGTATGAACATTTTAATGCTATTATTTTTCTATTCCATGAGGACTGGATGTCTTCCCATTTATTTGTGTCTTCAGTTTGTTTCATCAGTGTCTTACAATTTGGGGTGTACAGTTCTTTCACCTCCTTGGTTAAATTTATTTTCAGGTATTCTTTTTGATGCAATTGTAAATGGTATTGTTCTTTTTTTTTTAATTTCTCTTTCTGATAGTTTAAGTATATAGAAACGCAACATTTTTGTATATTGATTTTGTATCTTGTGTTACTAAAACTAAACTTAACTGGTTTTGACAGTTTTTTAGTGGAATCTTCATGATTTTTAATGTATTATATTACCTACAAATAGTGACAGTTTTACTTCTTCTTACTTGGATGCCTTTTATTTCTTTTTCTTGTCGTCTGGCTTGTATGGGTGTTCTAAGACTTCCAGTATATGTTACATCAAAGTGACAACAGTTAGCATTCTTGTCCCGTTCTTGATCTTAGAGGAAAAGCTTTTAGCTTTTCACTGCTGAGTATGATTTTAGTTATGTGTTTGTCATATATTGCCTTTATTATACCGAGGTAAATTCCCTCAGTACCTGCTTTGTTAAGTTTTTATCGTAAATGGATATTAGATTTTGTCAAATGCTTTTTCTGCATCTATTTGAGATGATCATATGATTTGTTAAAAATGTTTATTTATTGGGGAGGCTGGGTGGCTCAGTCAGTTAAACATCCAACTTCGGCTCAGGTCATGATCTCATGGTTTGTGGGCTCAAGCCCCACGTGGGGCCTGTGATGACAGTGTGGAGCCTGGAGCCAGTTTCGGAATCTGTGGCTCCCTCTCTCTCTCTGTCCCTCCCCCGTGCGCTCTCTCTCTCTCTCTCTCTCTCTCTCTCTCTCTCTGTAATGTTTATTTTGAGAGACCAAGAGAGAATGCACACTTGTGAATGTGAGCGAGGACAGGGCAGAGAGGGAGAGAGCATGGAGCGCAGAGCCCAGTGCAGGGCTTGATTCCACTAACTGAACTGTGAGATCATGATCTGAGCCAAAATCAAGAGTTGGACGCTTAACCAACCTCACAACCCAGGCACTCCAGTTATATGAGATTTATACTTCGTTTTGTTAATGTGGTGTTTCCCATTGATCGATTTGTGAGTGCTGAACTAACCAACATTGCATCCGTGGAATAAATCCCGCTTAATCATGGTGTATGGTCCTTTCAATGTATTGTTGAATTTGGTTTTCTAATATTTTGCTGAGCAGTTTTGCACCCATGTTCTTAAGGGATATTGGCCTATAATTTTCTTCTTTTGGGCCATCCTTACCGGTTTTTGGTATCAGGGTAATACCAACCTCATTAACTGAGTTTGGAAGTGTTTATTCCTCTTCTGTTTTTTGGAAGAGTTTGAAAAGGATTGATATTCTCATTCAGTGTTTAGTAGAATTCACCATTGTTGCCATTTGGTGCCAGACTTTAGTTTGTTGGAGATTTTTCATTAATGATTCAGTCTACTTGCTTGTGATTGGTTCTGTTCAGATTTTCTATTTCTTTTGTCTTCATAGATTTTATGTCTTATGGAATTTATCCATTTCTTCTCTGTTGTTGAATATGTTGGCGTATAATTGTTCACAGTGTCTCTTATGGTCCTTTGTAAATTTTTTTAAAGTAGGCTATAGTGTGGGGCTTAAACTCACAACCCTGAGATCAAGAGTCACGTGCTCTACTGACTGAGCCAGCCAGGAGTCCCACTCCTTTGTACTTGTGTGTTATCAGTTGTAATGTCTCCTGTTTCATTTCTGATGTTGTTTATTTCAGTCCTCTCTTTCTTGGTGAGTGTACACAGGTTTTTTATGAACTTTTTGGGGATATGGATATTTATAGCAGCATTATTCATGATAGCCAATAGGTGGAGACAACCCTGATGTCCATCAATGGACCGATAGATAAAATGTGGTATATCTATAAAATGGGATAAAATTCAGCCATAAAAGGAATAAAGCAATGATAGGTCCTAGGACTTGGGTGAACCTCAGAACTGTTATATGAAAGAAGTCAGTCATAAATGTCTACATATTGTATGTTTCTATTCATGTGGAAGTCTGGAACAGGCAAATATATAGACACCAAAAGCAAATGAATGGTTGCTTAGGGCCAGGAAAGGGATGGATGGGAATGGTAGTGGGGAGGATAAAAAGGTGATAGCTTAAGGATAGAGGGTTTGGGATTTTTTTTTAAATGAAATATAGTTGACATATAACATTTGATCAGTTTCATGTATACATCATGATTTTATGTATATATCAAAATGATTGCCGTAGTAAGTCTTTGTGAACATGTTTTTTTCTTGGATATATACATGTTTTAATTTCTTGAGTATAATATAGTTTGTACAGTAAATAAAATACTCTATAGCATGGCTATGTTCTGTTATTCTTTCAAGCACCTACCTGTATTTCAAATTCATATAATTCTTTTTTTTTTTTCCAGCGAGTACTGAGCCATCAAGATGATACAGCTTTGCTAAAAGCATACATTGTTGAATGGCGAAAATTCTTTACACAGTGTGATATTTTACCGAAGCCTTTTTGTCAACTGGAGATTACTTTAATGGGTAAACAGGGCAGCAATAAAAAATCAACCGTAGAAGACAGTATTGTTCGAAAAGTAAGTTTATTTTTGCTTTTTGTCCCCCTGACTAGTCTTCAGAAAGAGGGTTATTTTACAACTTTAGGAAGTAATTTAGACTTTAAGTGGGCTTTCCTACTTCACATGTAAACTCCTTTTAAGTTCTTGCTGGGTTTTACTGAATAATACTGTCTTTCTTCCAACCGCGTTGAGCTGCACTTCTGTTTCATTATCCCACGTGGTGTTGAGTTGCGGATCTGTGCCTTCAGACATCACTGCCTTTTCCTAGTTTTATCTTCTGTATTCTGTTTCCTTCTTCTTTCTTTGTACTTTTACCTTCCTATAGATTACATTACTTTTTTCCTCTTTCAAAAATCTCTCATTAGATTACCTTCTCGTATCTTGGTGTTTCATTGTGACTAAGCTGCTATTATGTTTTTCTTTTTACTTGATTCTAGTTATTGTGAACTCATGTACTGTTTATTTTCATATTTTGCATAGTTTCTAGTTAAAAGTTCTGTGTCCAGAACTCCTTGTGATTTAATTGAAAGAACTCAGCTCTGAAAGTGGAATCTCAGGTGTTCTTTTCAACTCTTCAATCCTTAATGACTTAAGCTCCCTGTCCTCATTTCTCATATGTATTCTTGCTTCTGAGAATCAAATAGAAACATAGATTTGCAAAGTGAAGGAAAAGTACGAAATGCCTCTTGGACTTTAAACGACTTGCTACTTGCTGAATGCAAACTCAGGCCCTCAAATAGTTGCCTCGGCATTCCTGCCCCTTCCAAGCTCTAAAATTTGTGCTGATGTCGACAGGGATGCTGTAAGTTTAGACACCCAGTGGTTCTCGGGTGGTAGAAATAACTGCAATGTGAGAAATTATCCCCCTCCCCCCCAAAAAAGAAAAATACTTCTACGTGCTTTTTAATTTTCAGTTCCATAATCTTGTCCTCTCTTGTTTTTCCGTTATTCTTTTAATTTTTGCCATCCCCTACTGATTACAGGAATCAGCATCACTTAATGATTAAGACCGTAGATTCTGAGACCATAGTTGTTGGATTCAAATCCCAGTGTTGCCATTAATGAGCTGTATGCATGTGGGGAGTTAGCTTTCCTCTCAGTGCCTCTGAGTCTGCATTTCTAAAAAGGAGATAATAACACCTATATATCGGTATTGAGGATTAAATGAGTTACGTGTGGAAAGTACTTAGAGCAGTGCTAGGTACGTAGTGAATGTTACATACCTGTTATTTTTGTCGTTATTGATGCTACTGTTGTTGTTAATATATTTTCTGTATCTGACCCAGTTACTTGGAATGATAATACATATGGATATGTGTGTAATATTTCCATCATTTAAATGGAACATCTTTCAGGTGGATTTGCGTGTGTTTTTTAAGATCTGGTATCAGGCAGGTTTTCATTCAGCGCTTTTTGCATTTATTGCGTGTTCGTACAAACCTGCACATGAGCATTCCAAACACTGACCAGTATTTCTGAAATGTAACCTTGTAACTGTAGGGGAGGTAACCTTTTCCAGGTATTACTATATTTAATTTTTACAACAACCACTTAAGATTTGTATTCTTACTTTTACTATTTTACAGATGGGAAAGCCAGTGAATAAGTAGTAGAGCTGGAATTCAAATCCATTTACGTTAGATTTTGAAATGTGTTCTTTAACATTTACCATGTGTTTTTTACCAAATTTAAATATACTAGTTCCCTGAAGTATTCAAGTGAATATAGGCCTAAGAATGTGGTTTCCTTTTTTTAGTATTTATAGCTAAAGTTTTTGTGTGTCTGTATGGTACTTAGTATATTAATAATTGCAGTGATTTCATACTTCTTTTTATCCTAGCTCATGCTTGATACATGGAATGAGTCAATCTTTTCAAATATAAAAAACAGACTCCAGGATAGTGCAATGAAGCTGGTACATGCTGAAAGATTAGGAGAAGCTTTTGATTCTCAGCTGGTCATTGGAGTAAGAGAATCCTATGGTATGTTCTGAACTTTCCTGATCATAATTTTTTCTGGAAATGCTGAGACAGTTACAGAATAGTACTGCCAGAGTTAATGTGTACTAGCATAGAGTCACGTCTGTGTTCAGTGCCAGATGCTGTTAAGAGTACACAGAAGGCATGAAATCTCTTCAAGGCCACATAGAAAAACCCATATTTGTGTGGTTAATACTTGTTTTCTCCATGTCACTCATTTCTTGGCTGGCAAATCCTTTTAGTGGCCTGAATTAGAGAAATGCAGATTTGATTCTTTAGCTCCTAAAGGTGGTAACTAATTTTGTGCTTATATTTTCAGACAGTATGTTTATTTCATGTACATACTCCTCTCTGAACTTTTCAGTTTCTGGCAGTGCTCTTCTCATTTATTATTTAAGTCAGAAACAGTGTTTTCTCTGAGAATACTACTCCTCCTCCTCCCTCTGTCTTCTAGCTCATCTGCGTCCTCTGTTTCCTCTTGGAGACCTTCCCTAATTCCCAGGCTAGCTTAGGTCCCTCTCACATTGATTCATAGGACCCGTGCCTCCCTGTCATCATAATTTAGTTCAGTTAACTTTGTTGTTGACACTATCTTTACTGGATGTAGGACGTGGGCACAAAGTACTCCTCAGTAAGAATTTTTTGTATTTCTTTTTAATTTTTTTTTTTTAACGTTTATTTATTTTTGAGACAGAGAGAGACACAGCATGAACAGGGGAGGGGCAGAGAAAGAGGGAGACACACAATCTGAAACAGGCTCCAGGCTCTGAGCTGTCAGCACAGAGCCCGACGCGGGGCTCGCACTCACAGACCGTGAGATCATGACCTGGGCCGAAGTTGGACGCTTAACTGACTGAGCCACCCAGGCGCCCCAAGAGTTTTTTGTATTAATGAACCTGCAGTTATCTTTGATTGGCTTTCTCTATTATCCTCATACTTCTTGAGATATCATAGTGTTTAGGCTTTCATTAGCCATGTCCTTGAAATGTTTTCCTCTTATATCAGCTACCACCAGTTTATACTGTGTAAACTCTGCTTCTGGACTTTTGAAACAGTTGTCTTATAGTGACCTTATTACTATCATTTGACCCATGTCCTGTTCATGAGATTAATTTTAAAGTAGTATTTTATTGGATTTTACCCATTTAGTGGTTACACCATGCTGAATTCAGGTTACTTAACCTGAGATTCGAGACTTTCCATAACCACTTGTATTTTTTTTCTTTTTGAGAGAGAGAGGGAGAGAGAGAATTCCAAGCAGTTTTCATGCTGTCGGTGTAGAGCCCAACATGGGGCTCAAACTCACAAACCCAGAGTTCATGACCTTAGCCAAAATCCAGAGTCTGATGCTCAACTGACTCAGCCACCCATGTACCCCTCCACAGCCACTCCTAACTTCCCATTCTACCTGGTCATTATACCTTGACTTGGCCTTGGGATTTTTGTACTTCAGATTATTTGCTTATTTTACTAGCTTCTGTGTAAATTCTAGTTTTCCCTTAAGACTCATCTCAAATCTCATCTCATCTGTGAATGGTTTCTTGACCATCTAGTTAGAAGTCATGCCCTTTCCTATGCAGAAATACAATAGCCCGTGTTATCTGTACTGTTTGTCACTTTAGTGCTTTATGCTGTTACCATTTTAAGTCTGTTATGGAGAAGGGTCTTGTATTATATATGTTCTCTTGAGCGTTGTCACAGTCCCTTGCACATAATGACCCCTCACTATTTGTTATTTCAATTATTGTACTCAAAATACTGATTTGAAACATAATTAGAGTAAAATTTTATTTTCTGTTTTTCAGTTAACCTTTGTTCTAATCCTGAGGATAAGCTTCAAATTTATAGGGATAATTTTGAGAAGGCATACTTGGACTCCACAGAGAGATTTTATAGAACACAGGCACCCTCGTATTTACAACAAAATGGTGTACAGAATTATATGAAATATGTAAGTCGGAACTTAGTATATGTGATAATTTCAGCTGTTCTCTTGATATTCTTAAAAATGATTGCTATTTTGCTTCTGGGCAGGCAGACGCTAAATTGAAAGAAGAAGAAAAACGAGCACTACGTTATTTAGAAACAAGGCGGGAATGCAACTCTGTTGAAGCAGTAAGTAATTTTGTGATTATGTATTCTTTGAGATTCTTTGAAGTACGGTAGCCAAGGGATGGCAACTGTGTGGTGCAGGTCTTCTGACTCCTTTCTCTCCTCTCTGGCCAACATTACTAATCGAGGACAGTCTCTCCCCTGGTATCCCGGCTTCAGAGGACACCTTATTCAGAACTCACTGTTCTTTTGAACTGACGTGCAGGACGAAATCTATTTGCCATCCCTGCTCCAGGCTTCACTACATTTAATGTACTTAATTTTTAAACAGTGTCCTTGTATTGTTTTATGCGTGTCCGAAGTTAACCATGTTTGTGTTGCAAGTAAAATATGTTCCCTAGAGATATAGTGGATCCTTATAATTCACGATAATTATGTTCTGTAAAGTGGCTGTGATCACTGAAATAGTGACCATGGAGGGTATTTTTTTCTGTTCTGAGAGGATGTTTTCAAACCTTATCTTGTGAGATAAAATACTACTTGATCAGAGAACATCAGTCTTTATATTGTTATTTTGGTGTTTTTATACTGTAATTTCCTCAAAAAAAAAAAAAAGTGAAACTGATGAGAGATCATAGCCATGCTCTATTATCTGTCCTCGCTGTTTTCTTCTACATGGAGAGTGACCTTAACGTGCTGTCCTAAGGAAGTAAGAATCAAGCTTGCATAGAGTCTCGGAAATTGCTCACATATAGCAGTAGTGTTTCCTGTAGTTCTTTTCAGTCTTTGGGGATGAGGAACTAGATTTAGATTTGCATTCCGGGTGGCGACATTCATGTTTCCCTGTAACCAAACATTTTCAGCTATGGATGGATTGATTGATTTATTTGCTTCTGACTTTTCTTTGGCTCTTCGGTCTTGAATGATAGTCATGTTCATTCTTTGTTCAGAAATCAGGCTGAGTTAGATTTTTTTCCTTTGGTTTTTATGTTTGTCTTTTCATAATATACAGTATGTGTCCTCTTTTAGTGGTTAAAATAACTCTCGTATTGGTCAGGAAAGCGGGCTAATTTCATGGTTATTTGTAGGAATTCTGTGTAGACCTTGAAAGCCAGGCTTGGGCTTCATTCAAAGTGCAGGGAAGGCCAATGAATGTTTCTAAGCAAGGTGCCTCGCTCAGCGCTGTCCTTCAGAGAGAGGACATGACTGGATGAAAGGTTCATTGGAATGGGGAAGAGAGAAGAATAGGAGGTAGGTGGTTTTTATGATCATTCATGCTAGGGTTTGGGAGCACCAGATAGGACTGTAGCAGTGGGGGCATAGCCCAGAAGAGTGGAGAGAAAGGCTTCCCAGAAATGGAACCTGGTGTCTGTGGGTGGGGCTAGATATTAAAGGGAACTGAGTCCGTCCGGGTGTTTCTGGGGCTTTGGCCTGGGGGAAGAGTAAGTCTGGATGGTGCAGAAGAAATAATGAGTGAGCGTGAGGAGTTTGAGTTGATCATTGTGCCTGGAGCGTCTGGGTGGGGATGTTGCAGTTTTGTAAGGTAGCATTGTTTTTCTGCTCTGGTTTATACAGCTTAATTTGTATTATATGCATATGAGACTTCAGGAAATTCAGCTATAGATGGTCTAAGAATAAGAGAAAGCAAGAAAAGGAGAATGAGAAAGGCAGAGATACTCAAATACACATGACAGTTTGTATAGAACAAGTGAGCCTCCCTTTCTACTTTGAAACACATACACACACACACACACACACACACAGAAAAAGTTAAAATAGAAGATGTGAATTTGCTCTTCCACAGTTAACACATAGTGTGAGGATCTCATCAAGCTGAATGATTCTAGAGTTTAAAGATAAGTTTTTTTGTTACTGTTTTCAACAGAGACCCTAAGTGCAATATAGCATGCTTCCAGAGAAATTGCACTTTATTGGAGATGTTGGAGGTCTTTTTGTGTGGTTTGTTTTTATTTTGTTTCAGTTTTCTGCTTATTTTTAAAAATTAAAACATACTTGATTCAAGTATAATGTATATACGTAAAAGCGCACAGAAATCTCAAGTATGAATTATCACAAAGTGAACATACCTGTAAGATCACCATAACAAGAATTACCAGCAATTCAGAAATCTTTCAGAAATCTGTCATGCCCTCTCCAAATTACTGTTGCCATCTTTTTCTTCAAAGGTTATCACTCTGTTAACAATAGATTAGTATTCATCAGCAACCAATGTGTTGTTTGTACAACAAAATTTGGTACAGAGGACATACCACGTACAAAACTGTAGGATTGATTATAACATTGGGAATTTCAGGCTTAATGCAGATGCATTACTATTTATATACCTCACTGAGCTGAGGCCCTGATACTGTGTATATAATATTTGTTACATTGCTAATTTACAGTTTCTGTTTTCAGAGAGAAATGATGTGTTAAATTGAAGTATGTTGTGATGGAAGGAACAGTAAACAAAAACTCACCAAGTCCTGATACAAATAAAGTATGAACAGTATTACTATTATTTATTTTTTTGAAGTAGGCTTCATGCCCAGCATAGAGTCCAAGATGGGGCTTGAACTCAAAACCCTGAGATCAAGACCTAAGCTGGGATCAAGAGTCAGATGCTTAACCGACTGAGCCACCCAGGTGCCCATGAACAGTATTATTTGAATAGTTAGTAAGAAACAAGTCACTTTCCATACTACAAATAATTCAAAGCAGACTTACTGTCCTAAATTCTCTGAGAAGAATTTCTAGAAGTCAGAACATGCAGTGCTATGTTCTTTTATAGCAAATTATTCTTTTTAATGGAGGACAGTCTTAATATAGGGAGAATATATTTTACTGTTACGGTCACTTCATGTGGGGTACACAGTAGTGCACTCCAGAATTTAAGATTAAAGTAAGTATGTTTTTGGCACTTTTTTCTCTCTGTAAATTAGCAATTTATTATGGTTAATCAACTTTAGTTAGTATGAATCATCCTCAGTTTTTTACACCTGATTAGTTTTTAACATATGCAGGAAAACACGTTTTTGGACCTGTTATGTTTTCTATAATAGAGGAACTCTCACCCAGGTAGTACCCAGTTGTGAGGCCAACCCTAATAAAGATCAAATGTACATTCAAGTAATGTTAATATAGCTTACTGGATTCTTTCATTGTTTATAAGAGTTTTATTTTGTTACCCTGCATATTCCAAGCACCTGATGATATCATTTGCAAATGATGATGCTTACTTCTTCCTTTCTAATGTTAATATCTCCTATTTCCTTCAATGGACTAAATCTATTAATAGTTAGTTTTAGAAAAATGTTAAATATTGGGGATCTTTGTCTTCTTTCAGTCTTTCATGGGAATACGTCCACATTTTCATCACTAAGCATGGTGTTGGAGTTTGGCATGATGTTTGCATTTTGTTAGGTTAAGAAGTATTCACTTCTTGATCTTTTATTATGAATATTATCAGAAATTTGTATACCATAGTCCTAAAGCCAGTATCTTATTTCATGGAGAAACACCAGTGTCTTCCACTAAAATCATGAACAAGGCAAGGGTGCCCACTATTTCTATTTCTGTTTAACATTGTATTGTATGCAAAGGTATCAGCCTTTGCACTTAGACTAGAGAAATCAATTGCAGTAATAAGAATGGGCAAGCAGAAGTAAAACTCTAAGTTTAGAGATGATTTGATAGTGTATTTGGAAAACTCCAGACCATCAGTGATAAAATTAACTCAAAAAAATAAAGCAGTTCAGTAAAGTAGTAGGATGTAAAAATAATGTACCAAACTAATAGTCTTCCTATGCATAAATAATAAATAGAATATAATATTAAGAAAAATCTCACTATGGTAATAACAAAGAAAATTAAATGCTTGGGAATAAATTTAACAAGAAATGTGTGAAACCTGTAGGAGGAAAACTTTTTACACACTCAAAAAGACACAGAAGTAGACTTGAAATATTGGAAAGACTATGGGGCGCCTGGGTGGCACAGTCGGTTAGGCGTCCGACTTCAGCCAGGTCACGATCTCGCGGTCCGCGAGTTCGAGCCCCGCGTTAGGCTCTGGGCTGATGGCTCAGAGCCTGGAGCCTGTTTCCGATTCTGTGTCTCCCTCTCTCTCTGCCCCTCCCCCGTTCATGCTCTGTCTCTCTCTGTCCCAAAAATAATAAATAAACGTTGAAAAAAAAATTAAAAAAAAAAAAAAGAAATATTGGAAAGACTATTCTTTTTTCTTTTTTTAAATTTTTTATGTTTATCTTTTGAGACCGAGCTCAAGTGGGGGAGGGGCAGAGAGAGAGAGGTAGAGAGAGAAATCCCAAGCAGGCTTTGCACTGAATGCGGGGCTTAAACTCACGAACCCGTGAGATCATGACCTGAGCCAAAACCAAGTTAACCTAAGACTGAGCCACCCAGACTTCCCAAGACATCTATTGTTATTAAATTCTGTGACTCAGAATTATAAAGATGTCATTTCTTCCCTAAATGAATGTACAAATTCACCATAATTCCAACAAAAATACAACTTTAATAAAGTTAGGACAAGTTGATATGAAAGTTTGTGTGGAAAAATAAACATGTAAGAACAGCCAGGAAAATACTGGTAAAGAAAAACTGTGCAGAGCAAGCTCCATCAGACATTAAAACATCTTCTGTAAAATAATGTGATATTGGCACATAAATGCATAGTGGACCAGTGGGATCGGGTAGAAAGTCCAGAGTTTTATGTGAAAAAGGTTGGATCTCAAATCATTGGGAGTGAAGATAAACTTTTTATTTTATTTTATTTTTTTATTTTATTTTTTTTTTCAAATTTTAATTTTTTTTTTTTCCAACGTTTATTTATTTTTGGGACAGAGAGAGACAGAGCATGAACGGGGGAGGGGCAGAGAGAGAGGGAGACACAGAATCGGAAACAGGCTCCAGGCTCTGAGCCATCAGCCCAGAGCCCGACGCGGGGCTCGAACTCACGGACCGCGAGATCGTGACCTGGCTGAAGTCGGACGCTTAACCGACTCCGCCACCCAGGCGCCCCGAAGATAAACTTTTTAAAAGATGGTGATGGGAGGGGCATCTGGGTGGCTCAATCCATTAGGCCTCTGACTCTTGGTTTTGGCTCAGATCATGATCTCATGGTTGGTGAGTTCGAGCCCCACGTCTGCACTGATGGTGCAGAGCCTGCTTGGGATTCTCTCTCTCATTCCCTCTCTCAAAATAAATAAACTTTAAAAAAAAAAAAAAAAGATAGTGATGGAACAACTCGGTAGCCATTTGGAAAAAGCTGACTCTGTGTATTACAGCATTCAGTCATACAGGTCCTAGAAGAGTTCCTCTTTAACCTTGGTGTCTTTTTAACATGACTCAAAATTCAGAGTCAATAAAAGAAAAGATTGATAAATTTGACTAGATTTTAAAAATTATGAAAAGAATCATAAAGTCAAAAGGAAACTGACAATCTGGGAAAACATATTTGTGACATATATCACAAAGAGGCCTCTTAGCCCTGCTATATAAAGAACTTTGAAAAATTGAGGAACAAAAAATGAGTAAGAACCTGAAAGAAAAATATTGGAAAAAGATACAGACAAATCACAGAAATATATACCTAATAATGGCCATTAAACACAGAAAATACTCAAACTAGGGGTGCCTGGGTGGATCAGTCGGTTGACCATCCGGCTTCGGCTCAGGTCATGATCTCACAGTTTGTGGGTTTGAACCCTGCATCGGGCTTTGTGCTGACAGCTTAGAGCCTGGAGCCTGCTTCGAATTCTGTGTCTCCTTCTCTCTCTGCTCCTCCCCCACTCATGCTCTGTCTTTCTCTCTCTCCTTCAAAAATAAATAAAAATACTAAAAGAAAAAAAGAAAATGCTCAAACTCATTCTTTTTTTTTTAATTTTTTTTTTTTTTAACATTTATTTGTTATTGAGAGACAGAGAGACAGAACATGAGTGTGGGAGGGGCAGAGAGAGGAGGAGACACAGAATCTGAAGCAACCTCCAGGTTATGAGCTGTCAGCACAGAAACCCTATGCGGGGCTCAAACTCACAAACCGCGAGATTATGACCTGAGCTGAAGTCGGGACGTCCAACCAGCTGAGCCACCCAGGCACCACTCAAACTCATTCTCACAGGAGATTTCCACCTTATAAATATGGAGGGCAATTGATAATCACTATTAGACAAATATCACAGTAGTAATTGTAGAAAAGTTTCACTAATGGATATTAAAGTTAATGGCCAAAGTTTGAGGTGAAATGGACCACTTTAGTAGTTTCAAAGTATATTCCCCCGGACAGTTACTAAGGGAAAAATAGTAACTTTACAGTGGAGAAACCCAGAAGACCTTGTCTTTGTCAGGTGATTAAGGTTTACATTACCAGTAATAGGACATAATGACATGATGTACCTTGAGAAGAGTACCTCATTTCTGTGGTATTCTCATCAAAACTTGAAAAGTGCCAAGATCAAGGGTGCCTGGGTGGCTCAGTCGGTTGAGCGTCTGACTTCAGCTTAAGTCATGATCTCACAGTCTGTGAGTTCAAGCTCTGCGTTGGGCTCTGTGCTGGCAGCTCAGAGCCTGGAGCCGCCTTTGGCTTCTGTGTCTCCCTCTCTCTCTGCCCCTCTCCTGCTCATGCTGTGTCTCTCTCTCTGTCTCTCAAAAAATGAAAAAATGTTTAAAAAAAAATTTTTTTTAAATGCCAAGATTAAAAAAAAGAGACCGAGGAACTGCCCCAGCCCAGGGGGCACTGTTGAGCGTGTAGATAAGATGCAGGAATCGGGAAGAGAGCTTAGTGGGAACACGGTGAGTTTAGAGTCAGGTCTGTGGTTAGGTGATGTAGTGTGCTGTTTTCGTGGTTGTGATGGTTGTGCTGTAGTTATGTGTGGGACGACTGTTAGGGGAAATCGGGTAAGGAATGTGTAGGCGCTCTATGCTCTTTCTGCAACTTTTTTGTAATGCTAAAATCAAAATAAAATGTAAAAAAAAAAGCAGATTATGAAGAATGCCTTTTTAATTTGGAAAGCATCAGTGGAGTTGATCACATGGCATTTTCCTTCATTGAACTAATTCAGTAAACCACATTTAACAGAGTTCCTAACGTTACACCATTCTTCCATTTTAGGAATGAACACAAAGTTCCATTTTTTTAATGGATAAACGTTTGTACCCCAAAGGGATTTTGACATATCCTATGTAGCCAATAAAGTTACTGCCAGGATCTTCCTCTCAGTTTCTTATGTGTAGAATGTTTAAAAAAAATTTTTTTTCAACGTTTTTTATTTATTTTTGGGACAGAGAGAGACAGAGCATGAACGGGGGAGGGGCAGAGAGAGAGGGAGACACAGAATCGGAAACAGGCTCCAGGCTCTGAGCCATCAGCCCAGAGCCCGACGCGGGGCTCGAACTCCCGGACCGCGAGATCGTGACCTGGCTGAAGTCGGTCGCTTAACCGACTGCGCCACCCAGGCGCCCCTCTTATGTGTAGAATGTTTAAATGTTAAGTTTATTGTATAACAAGAATAATATCTTTAGGATCCTTTGGTAGATTTATCCTAATTCAACTTTTACTTGAAATTGCTTGTCGTTAGTAAAGCAGATTATGACAGAGACGAATCAGTGGAAAGTTAGTAATGCTGTGAGTTATTTAGTTATCAGAACATACAGATGCCCATACACAAAAGGTGGGAAAAAAGTGGAGAACAGTTGAATTCTAGATTAATATTTTTGAACTAGGATAACTCATTTTGAGCTGAAATCTCTAGGCCAGAGGTTTTCGATGGAGGTAACATCTACCTCTAAGAAGTATTATCCAAATTTGTGGAGGGTTTTTTTGGTTGTCACAGTGATTTTTAGTGAATGGGGTCAGGAATGCTACATGTCCCAGTGCTCTGGTGGTCCCACATAAAGATTGGATCACATCCCAGAAGTAACAGTCAGTGTCCCACTGGCCACTCATGTAAGGGAGCATCTTGTTTATACTTGGGTCTAAAACTGAATTTTATTTTACGTATAAACCAAAATATTTTTGCATGATATTAATAATACACTTTATTTTCCAGGGATAATATTATTGTATAAGTTGGGGAAAGATAATATTTTTATTGCTGTTTGGCATTTAAAAATTTTTTTACTGTCAGAAACTTCCGTCACTTGTAGTGGTACTGCTCATGGTGTCTGAGTCACCAGCATACCTGTGTGGGACTGCCTTTCTAGTTGTCGCATTCCCAGCAATGCCACATACAGATGAAAGTATCTGACTGCTCTGTTGTATCTTCTCATTTGGTTGTGCCCAAGAATTTACAGGTTGAAATACATACTGACTTATTATAAAGAACTTTCCTTTGATGTCTGCTGTATATTATGATTAGAGAGTTATATCAATGTTTTTGAAACAATATAGGTAAATTTCATGTCAGGATTTGCTCTATAAAGGGCTGTTTGGTCTGAAAGCTTTGGGAACCAGTGCTCTGGTATTGGAGAGCCATGAAAGTTGATGACTAGGGGATCAAAGCTGCACTTGGGGAAGATTCATATGCCGTGGTGTGTATGACCTTTAAAGAGGCAACTTGCAACTTTTGCTGCAAAAAGCAACTTGCTTTTAGTTGTTGACACTGCAGTAAAAGGTTTTCAACTAGGTACGTGATGATAAATGAATGGAAAGGAAGGCATGTAAGAGACATTTTGAAGGAATAATTGAAAGAAATTTTATTTTATTCGTTTATTTTCAAGTAAGCCCTATGACCAGTGTGGGGCTTGAACTCATGACCCCGCGATCAAGAGTTGCATGTTTTACCAACTGAGCCAGACAGGCGTTCCCTAAAAGACATTTTAATAACCTGTAGGATGACTAAAAGATGTTGAGCCTGAGTTATTAGAATAATCTGACAGTAGAGTCAGAGGGGAGCTAGTTGTGAGAGCCCTCTCCAGTTTTTAAAAGATTGTATACTTAGAAGACTCCAGGGTGTTTTAAGTTAGAATTTTGGGGAAGGCAGTGTGTATACATAATAGAACCCTACTTACGAAGCACTTGGTGAAAAGCAGTGAAAAATCATTGTCTTCAGTGTCTGATAGGTAATGATGAGTTACAGCTTTCGTTGCCTGGCTCCGAACTAGAGCTTTTTCCACTGGACTGCTTTTCTTCCAGTGGGATGGCCCGTGGGATAAGGGTAGACATTCTACAATCTAAGGACTTGTTCGTTTGTTTGTTGGTGAATATGCCCTGGGTTTATTGAGGAACGGGATCCTGTAGCTAGAGATCACAATCCTCTAGATTTTGTTTTGTTTTGTTTTGTTTTTTTCATTAGACCATTTGAATGTGTGTTTACTGAGCACTCAGTTATTCAGTAAATATGTAGTTAGTCTCTGTTACTGATGAGGGAGGAGAGGGAGTACCTCATGGACAAAACAAAGTCCTGCTTCCTACAGAGTTAACATTCAGATAGAGAAGGATGTATAAAGACAAGTAAACCAGTAAGTAAAAATGACTTCTAAAGAAGTTTTATTCAATTTATTTTAAACTAAAAACAAAATACACTTTTCCTACCCTTAATCCACTGCCTCTTGCAACCATCGATCTATTCTCTGTATCTATGAGTTTGGGGTTTTTTTCTCTTTCCCTTTTCTAAGATTCAATGTATGAGGTTAAGCATTAGTTCCTTAAGCATCTGACTCAACCTCAGCTCAGGTCTTGATCTTGGGGTTGTGAGTTCAAGCCCCACGTTTTTGTTTGTTTTTAAAGATCCTATATATGAGAGAATTCATATGGTGTTTATCGTTCTCTGCCTTATTTCACTCAGCATAATGCTCTCAATGTCCATCCAAGTTATTACAAATGACAAGACCTTATTCTTTTTATTGGCTGAATAATATTCCATTGTGTATATCTATGTGTGTGTGTGTGTGCGCACACATATACCTATATGCACGTACACACACACCAGTTTCTTTATCTTATTCATCCATTGATGGATACTTAGGCTATTTCCATATCATGGCTATTGTAAATGATGCATTGAATAGGAAGTGCATATGTCTTCTCGAGTTTGTGTTTTCATTTTCTTTGGGTAAACACCCAGAAGTGGAATTGCTGGATCATATGGTAGTTCTGTTCTTAATTTTTTGAGCAACCTCCATAGCGTTTTCCATTGTGGCTGCACAGTTTACTTCCCACCCACAGTGCACACGGGCTCCCTTTTCACCACAGCCTCGCCCACACTTGTTATTTCTTGTCTTCTTGATACTGGCCATTCTGACAGGTGTGAGGTGATAGCCCATTGTGGTTCCGATTTACATTTTCGTGACGATGAGCATCTTTTGAATGACCTGTTGGCCATCTTATGTCGTCATTGGACGCATGGGAAGATCTGCCCATTTTTCACTCTAATTGTTTACTATTTGCTGTTGCGTCGTAGGAGTTCTTAGTGCGTTTTGGGTACTAGCTCCTCGTCAGATAGGTGATGTGCAATGACTTTCTCCCATTGGTAGGTTGTCTTTTCATTGTGTTCAGGGTTTCCTTTGCCGTGCAGCAGTTTTTTAGTTTGGCGTAGTCCTGCGTGTTTATTTTTGCTTTTGTTGCTTTTGGTGTCCTATTCAAAACAGTCATCGCCAAGAGCCGTGTTAAGGAGCTTATCACCCGTGCTTTCTTCTAGGAGCTTTCTGGTTTGTGGTCTTACGTTTGAGTCTTGAATCCATTTTGAGCTCATTTTTGTGTGTGGTGCAAGAGAGTGGTGCAGTTTCCTTCATTTGTGTGTGGCTATCCAGTTTTCTCAGCACCATTTGTTGGTACTTGGTTGTCCTTCCCTCATGTATATTTCTGTCCTTTCCCCATTGTATATTCTTGACTCCTTTGTTGTAAATTAATTGACCGCATAAGTGTGGGCTTATTTCTGGGCTCTCTTTTCTGTTCCGTTGATCTGCGTGTCTGTTTCTGTGCTAATACCGCACGATTTTGATTACTCTAGAGCTTTATCATATAGTTTGAAGTCAGGGGGTGATGCCTCCGGCTTTGTTCTTCTTTCTCAAGGTTGCTTTGACTATTCTGGGTCTTTTGTGGTTCCCTACAAATTGTAAGAGTGTTTGTTCTTTTTCTGTGAAAAATACCACTGGACTTTTGATTGGGATTGCATTGATTCTGTATATT
>NW_024421453.1:0-1257 GCF_014898765.1 Herpailurus yagouaroundi | reverse complement strand
AAACTCAATCAGGAGGAAATAGAAAGCTTGAACAGACCCATCACCAGCGAAGAAATTGAATCAGTTATCAAAAATCTCCCAACAAATAAGAGTCCAGGACCAGATGGCTTCCCAGGGGAGTTCTACCAGACGTTTAAAGCAGAGATAATACCTATCCTTCTCAAGCTATTCCAAGAAATAGAAAGGGAAGGAAAACTTCCAGACTCATTCTATGAAGCCAGTATTACTTTGATTCCTAAACCAGACAGAGACCCAGTAAAAAAAGAGAACTACAGGCCAATATCCCTGATGAATATGGATGCAAAAATTCCCAATAAGATACTAGCAAATCGAATTCAACGGCATACGAAAAGAATTATTCACCATGATCAAGTGGGATTCATTCCTGGGATGCAGGGCTGGTTCAACATTCGCAAATCAATCAACGTGATACATCACATTAACAAAAAAAAAAGAGAAAAACCATATGATCCTGTCAATCGATGCAGAAAAGGCCTTTGACAAAACCCAGCACCCTTTCTCAATAAAAACCCTTGAGAAAGTGGGGATAGAAGGAACATACTTAAAGATCATAAAAGCCATTTATGAAAAGCCCACAGCTAACATCATCCTCAACGGGGAAAACTGAGAGCTTTTTCCCTGAGATCAGGAACACGACAGGGATGCCCACTCTCACCGCTGTTGTTTAACATAGTGCTGGAAGTTCTAGCATCAGCAATCAGACAACAAAAGGAAATCAAAGGCATCCAAATTGGCAAAGATGAAGTCAAGCTTTCGCTTTTTGCAGATGACATGATATTATACATGGAAAATCCGATAGACTCCACCAAAAGTCTGCTAGAACTGATACATGAATTCAGCAAAGTCGCAGGATACAAAATCAATGTACAGAAATCAGTTGCATTCTTATACACTAAGAATGAGCAACAGAAAGACAAATAAGGAAACTGATCCCATTCACAATTGCACCAAGAAGCATAAAATACCTAGGAATAAATCTAACCAAAGATGTAAAGGATCTGTATGCTGAAAACTATAAAAAGCTTATGAAGGTAATTGAAGAAGATTTAAAGAAATGGAAAGACATTCCCTGCTCATGGATTGGAAGAATAAATATTGTCAAAATGTCAATACTACCCAAAGCTATCTACACATTCAATGCAATCCCAATCAAAATCGCACCAGCATTCTTCTCGAAACTAGAACAAGCAATCCTAAAATTCATATGGAACCACAAAAGGCCCCGAATAGCCAAAG
>NW_024421452.1:0-1001 GCF_014898765.1 Herpailurus yagouaroundi | reverse complement strand
CCCAAATATATAAAACAATTACTCATAAACACAAGCAACCTTATTGAGAAGAATGTGGTAATTGCAGGGGACTTTAACACCCCACTTACAGAAATGGATAGATCATCTAGACACACGGTCAATAAAGAAACAAGGGCCCTGAATGAGACATTGGATCAGATGGACTTGACAGATATATTTAGAACTCTGCATCCCAAAGCAACAGAATATACTTTCTTCTCGAGTGCACATGGAACATTCTCCAAGATAGATCATATACTGGGTCACAAAACAGCCCTTCATAAGTTTACAAGAATTGAAATCATACCATGCATACTTTCAGACCACAATGCTATGAAGCTTGAAATCAACCACAGGAAAAAGTCTGGAAAACCTCCCAAAGCATGGAGGTTAAAGAACACCCTACTAACGAATGAGTGGGTCAACCAGGCAATTCGAGAAGAAATTAAAAAATATATGGAAACAAACGAAAATGAAAATACAACAATCCAAACGCTTTGGGACGCAGCGAAGGCAGTCCTGAGAGGAAAACACATTGCAATCCAGGCCTATCTCAAGAAACAAGAAAAATCCCAAATACAAAATCTAACAGCACACCTAAAGGAAATAGAAGCAGAACAGCAAAGGCAGCCTAAACCCAGCAGAAGAAGAGAAATAATAAAGATCAGAGCAGAAATAAACAATATAGAATCTAAAAAAACTGTAGAGCAGATCAACGAAACCAAGAGTTGGTTTTTTGAAAAAATAAACAAAATTGACAAACCTCTAGCCAGGCTTCTCAAAAAGAAACGGGAGATGACCCAAATAGATAAAATCATGAATGAAAATGGAATGATTACAACCAATCCCTCAGAGATACAAACAATTATCAGGGAATACTATGAAAAATTATATGGCAACAAATTGGACAACCTGGAAGAAATGGACAAATTCCTGAACACCCACACTCTTCCGAAACTCAATCAGGAGGAAATAGAAAGCTTGAACAGACCCATCACCAG
>NW_024421451.1:0-1497 GCF_014898765.1 Herpailurus yagouaroundi | reverse complement strand
GTGGACAGTCCCAGAACCTGGGAGCCATCCCATCCTTTAATGGACAAGAGCCGGGTCCCACCCTGAAGGGCAGCTGGCGGGACACCCCATAATCACGGTTTCTCTCGGGGATTCCTTAGAGCCCCTCTTGGGCCGCACAGGGAACAAGATTGTCCGCGGGACTCCTGCCTGGAACATCTGGACGGTAATAGTGACCGACCGCGGGCTGTGTGACAGTTAAGTGGCCAGGGCTTAGGACGATGCCCGAGGTGGTTGTTCGCGGACACACGCTGGTGCTGGTGTGGAACAGGGGATATCTCTGCCTCAGTGGATCCCTCAGTCCACACAAGCTCCGTGGGTCCTGCCCATGCTGCTCCCACCTTTAGCAGCCAGGCGCAGGGAAGCCGAGCTGGGTGGGTCGCTTTGGGGCCTCAGTAGGTGGTCATGGCTGAGACCAGGACAGGCCCGGTCGGTCCCCTCCTCGGGTCAAGAGGTTTCCCTGATAGGGAGGCCCCTCCTCCCCAGGCTCCTCCTGTCCCCCTGCCCCTCCCCCGGGGCCTGGACCCTCCCTGTGGCTCCCAGTCATGTTTCCAGGGCTGGTGCCCCGACTTCTGGGTGTCCCCCGCCTTGTCCAGCTGCAGGCGTGCCAGGGAGTGCGCGAGTCCCCAGAGGGGAAAGAGTCACAGCCACGTGAGGAGATGGATTGAGAAGGGACTCCTTTCCCTCACCTGACATTAGCATCTACCTTTCGTGGCAAACTGAGGCCTGTGTCCTGGGCTGGGCTCAGCCATTTAATGCCCGAGCCTCTCCTGATTTACCCGTCTCAGCCTGGGGAACTACTACTTAGCACACTTTGGAGGCAAAACCCTTGTTCCCCTTTCCCGAGGTTTCTAAGGCAGGATGCTCTAGATTCCAGAGTCACACCTGGGTCTGTGCAGACCCACAGCCAGCACAGCACGGAGAGAACTTTCTACGACAGGCTACATTGAGTTACACGAGGATGTGCAGAGTGGGGCAGAGAAGGACACAGGGAAGCCGGGATTTTTAGCCTGGAGGGGAGTGTGGGCTTGGCCTGGGGGAGTGCAGAATGCCCTGAGGGACACTTTAGGGCAGAGGGAGGGACTGTGACAGGGCCAGATCCCAGGGAAATGTCTGCAGGGTCAGGGAGGGGCAGGGTGAGGGCTGGTGGAGGTTCCCAGCAAGGGGACAGGAGCATGTGTCACCTGGAGAGCTGGTGGGGAGGAATCCTTGTCGTTCTGGAACACTTGAAGCCA
Source organism: Herpailurus yagouaroundi (assembly GCF_014898765.1). Taxonomy (NCBI): domain Eukaryota; kingdom Metazoa; phylum Chordata; class Mammalia; order Carnivora; family Felidae; genus Herpailurus; species Herpailurus yagouaroundi. The sequence continues at coordinate 244 of NW_024421451.1, read as the reverse complement.
TGGGGCCTGGAGTCTGGGGGGGGGGGGGGGGGAGGGTTCCAGACCCACGGGAGCTATCAGAGCACCACCAGTGATGAACGCCCCGTTGGCTTTGACTTTCAGGAAAGCAACAAGTGATTTGGAACCTACGTAACTAAAACAGGATTCACACCGCCTGCTGTCCTACATTTTCACCTGCTCAGTCTGTCTGTCCTCTTTGGGTTGGGGTGGTGGTGGTGGTGGGCAGAGCCATAAGACAAGGCCA
>NW_024421450.1:0-3298 GCF_014898765.1 Herpailurus yagouaroundi | reverse complement strand
CCTCCCACAAGCTCTTCTCTCTCCTTCTTTCTGGCCCTGGTCCTGCTCTGGCCACACCCCTCCTCTCTCTCTCTCTCTCTCCCCTCCTTACTTGCAGCCCCATCCAGACATCTCCCCCCCAGTCTCCTGGGCCGACCCTGCCTCCTGCAGCCCCTCTCGTGCTCCTCCTGCACCCCCAGTGTCTGAGCAGCAGCCTTAGTCTTTCCTGTAAAGTCTCTGTAGGGATGCTTCACAGTCAGGAGCCCCGCGTGGGGCTCTGTGCTGATGGCTCACAGCCTGGAGCCTGCTTCGGATTCTGTCTCCCTCCCTCTCTGCCCCTCCCCCACTCGGACTCCATGCCCCGCTCTTTCTCTCTCTCTCAAAAAGAAATAAACGTCAAAAACATTTTAAAAAGAAAATAAGTTGTGTTTTAGTCTGAAAAAGAAAATAAATCACTCAACTCACAGTTCATCCACCCCGTGCTCCAAACACTGTGGCTCATCCCGTGTGCAGTCTGGCGTGAGGGAGGCAGGGGCGACAGTGGCCTCAGCGGAGTGGTCACCGCTGAGATTCAGGACAGGCCAGTTCCTGGGAAAGGAGCAGAGCAAAGGATAGGGTGTCCAGGGCCGTGCCCCGAGAGGGGCAGGGAGAGAGGAGCGGCCAGCAAGAGACAGCCCCCGCCACAGAGGAGTGGGGCAGGTATTTGCAAAACGGACACAAAGTTGCAGCACCGGGGCCGCAGGGGGTCAGGGTGTGGCAGAAGTTCTGTGTCCGTCCCCAGGGACTTTGGTGGCGTGGCTTTCTGGATCTGTGCCCGGCGGTTTATGCTTGATTACAGCTGGTGGTTTCACCTCAGGATGCCCTGCGGGAACTCAGTCATTCCATACATTACAAATGTGGGGCCTGGCACAGCTGTGCCTGGGCACCTGCCCGGACCCACAACACACACACACACACACACACACACACACACACACACACAGAGTGATGATGTCACAGAAAGGAACTGCTTTGGGGTTCTCAGCAGACCCGCCCGGAAGCACTGTCACCATGACAGGAACTGAAAGCATGTCAACATTCCCTAAAGGAGAATTCTTAGAAGAAATGCATCATCCCATCAGCCCTTTGGTTTTGCTTTCTAGACTCTGACAGCGGCCCCACCTCTGTCGCCGGGAGCAAGTCACTAAAAAAATCCGCGATGCGGTCACTCTGGGCACCGGGGGCAATCAGGTAGAGGACAGATGGCCTTACACTGGGGAAGGGTCCCCACAGTCAGTGCTGGCGGAGGACCGGTTCCAGGAAGACCTGCCCCCATCTTCCCAGACCTCATCTCCCCAGGGTCCCAAGGCGCCATCTCCCCAGGACCCTGTCTCCCCAGGACCCTGGTCTTAGAGTTCTGCCCATGACACAGGGACCCCGAGGTGCTGGAAAGGGGACACGACACAGCCTGGGAACACTACTCAACCCTGGGCTGGGCACCTCCAGCCTGACCTCCCACCTGGCTCTAGGGAAAGGAGGCCACCTACAGGGCGACAGAGCTGGGACCTCACACAGAGTAGCCTGGCCCAGATTCCAGACACTAACCGGACCTTCCATTGCTTGAGTCCCAGAGAGACTCAGGCTGGGTGGGCCCTGTACCTTCCCTGGGCTCCATTGGCTCCAGTCTGTCTCCCCCCGGGGCAGCCCACCCTGTTCCCAGTTTTCCTGATGGGAGGGGGTTAGTCCTGCATGGCCTGCACCAGCTCAGAGACCACGCCTCCACTCTCAATGGGGGACCCAGATCCTTCCTTCCCTTCTTGGACCCTCGCACACTTTGGTGGAGATCTTGAGCTGGACGTAGGGATCTTTGCACATTTTCACTCAGCGTTCCAGAGGCAGACTGGGCAGAGGGGGGGCTGTCATTCCCCCGAGAGGACAGAATCGCCTCCTTCTTACTTCTTGCCTGGGACTGAGGTAGCCTCGAGCTTTTAGATCATTGCCACGTCAGCGGTGTTGAGCGCTACTCCTGGACCCGGAGTTCATCACTAGTCTCGACTGTGGCCTTTACCGAAGCGTGTTCCCCCACCCACCCCCCCACCGGCTCAGGGAGATGGGGACAGGGAGAACTAGCCTCCGGGCCTCTGCTGCCTCCAGAGAGAGGGTGCAGGAGGATGCTGGGGTGGGAATCCTTCCGGAAGGGCACGGGCATGAGAACAGAGAGGTGAAGCCCCCTTGGTCTCAGGCGGTATTTCCTCATGCTCCTTCCCCTCACGGCCTGACTCAGACAGGTGGTTCAGGACGTAGACCTTCAGGAGAAGAGCAAAAACCTTGTTACTGGTGGCGTGCCCTCTGGTCTTCCCAGGACATGGATCCTCTTACCGCCTATGTTCTGGTCACTCACTGCAAAGCAACTTCCCGACGTGGAGACATGCTGAGCCAGTCTTGTCTGCATTCGAGGGGGCAGCCGGGTGGCAGGAGGGAGCAGACAGTGCACGGGTGATCAGGCCAGGCAGGGGCCAGGGGGGCGGGGAAGGGGGGGTGCGGGGGAATATTCCAGAACTGGAGACCTCGAAGCTGCTGGCAGAGGAGCTAGACCAGTAGGCAGACTGCCCGTGGGGCTGCAGAAGGAGAGTGTCCTCCCTGCAATGGAGCCCCCATCGGTGTCCCCACGAGATGCTCCAGAACGATCGAAGGGGCACGTTTGCTCTGGAGAGCTAGGGATGCGGGGCTGAGCCCAGTGGGATGCTGGCGTTCAGGCTGCAGGAGCCACCTGGGAAGGCAGAGGTGTGGTGGTGGGAGGGCTAGGCCCTTCCAGGGCCTCCCCGGGACCTCCCTCCTCCTTCCAGGGGCTGGTGCTGCGGGACCCCACACTCCTCGAGCCACCCTCTGCCCCAGCACGGGGCTTCGTGCCCAGGAATCTCCACCTGGGAAATCTACGGAGTCGGGGACCAGCAGCACTCACTCAAGTGGAACAAGTGACTGGAGAGACTTTGAGGGTCCCGAGGGACAGCTGGTACTACATCAGGGCCACATCCTTCCCACTGGAAGGAAAGAGCTAGGGACCCGGCTGGGAAGTCCACAGGGGTCCAGGACTGGTCTCTGCAACCCTGGGGCAGGGAGGGAGGAAGGCTGTGGCTCAGGAGGGCAGGACCAATGTGGGTGTGACTGGTCCGTTTGTGCGGAGGCTGTGACCTGGGAAGTGTGGGCACCAGATCGGACCCGCCAGACAAACTCTCACCTGGAGACCATCTAGGCGCTCAAGGGGTCAGAGTCCAGGCTAGAGAGTGGAGGAGATGGGAGGGGCCAAAGCACAGGACCCGGGGGTCGGGGGGGACACCCT
>NW_024421449.1:0-3298 GCF_014898765.1 Herpailurus yagouaroundi | reverse complement strand
AGGGTGTCCCCCCCGACCCCCGGGTCCTGTGCTTTGGCCCCTCCCATCTCCTCCACTCTCTAGCCTGGACTCTGACCCCTTGAGCGCCTAGATGGTCTCCAGGTGAGAGTTTGTCTGGCGGGTCCGATCTGGTGCCCACACTTCCCAGGTCACAGCCTCCGCACAAACGGACCAGTCACACCCACATTGGTCCTGCCCTCCTGAGCCACAGCCTTCCTCCCTCCCTGCCCCAGGGTTGCAGAGACCAGTCCTGGACCCCTGTGGACTTCCCAGCCGGGTCCCTAGCTCTTTCCTTCCAGTGGGAAGGATGTGGCCCTGATGTAGTACCAGCTGTCCCTCGGGACCCTCAAAGTCTCTCCAGTCACTTGTTCCACTTGAGTGAGTGCTGCTGGTCCCCGACTCCGTAGATTTCCCAGGTGGAGATTCCTGGGCACGAAGCCCCGTGCTGGGGCAGAGGGTGGCTCGAGGAGTGTGGGGTCCCGCAGCACCAGCCCCTGGAAGGAGGAGGGAGGTCCCGGGGAGGCCCTGGAAGGGCCTAGCCCTCCCACCACCACACCTCTGCCTTCCCAGGTGGCTCCTGCAGCCTGAACGCCAGCATCCCACTGGGCTCAGCCCCGCATCCCTAGCTCTCCAGAGCAAACGTGCCCCTTCGATCGTTCTGGAGCATCTCGTGGGGACACCGATGGGGGCTCCATTGCAGGGAGGACACTCTCCTTCTGCAGCCCCACGGGCAGTCTGCCTACTGGTCTAGCTCCTCTGCCAGCAGCTTCGAGGTCTCCAGTTCTGGAATATTCCCCCGCACCCCCCCTTCCCCGCCCCCCTGGCCCCTGCCTGGCCTGATCACCCGTGCACTGTCTGCTCCCTCCTGCCACCCGGCTGCCCCCTCGAATGCAGACAAGACTGGCTCAGCATGTCTCCACGTCGGGAAGTTGCTTTGCAGTGAGTGACCAGAACATAGGCGGTAAGAGGATCCATGTCCTGGGAAGACCAGAGGGCACGCCACCAGTAACAAGGTTTTTGCTCTTCTCCTGAAGGTCTACGTCCTGAACCACCTGTCTGAGTCAGGCCGTGAGGGGAAGGAGCATGAGGAAATACCGCCTGAGACCAAGGGGGCTTCACCTCTCTGTTCTCATGCCCGTGCCCTTCCGGAAGGATTCCCACCCCAGCATCCTCCTGCACCCTCTCTCTGGAGGCAGCAGAGGCCCGGAGGCTAGTTCTCCCTGTCCCCATCTCCCTGAGCCGGTGGGGGGGTGGGTGGGGGAACACGCTTCGGTAAAGGCCACAGTCGAGACTAGTGATGAACTCCGGGTCCAGGAGTAGCGCTCAACACCGCTGACGTGGCAATGATCTAAAAGCTCGAGGCTACCTCAGTCCCAGGCAAGAAGTAAGAAGGAGGCGATTCTGTCCTCTCGGGGGAATGACAGCCCCCCCTCTGCCCAGTCTGCCTCTGGAACGCTGAGTGAAAATGTGCAAAGATCCCTACGTCCAGCTCAAGATCTCCACCAAAGTGTGCGAGGGTCCAAGAAGGGAAGGAAGGATCTGGGTCCCCCATTGAGAGTGGAGGCGTGGTCTCTGAGCTGGTGCAGGCCATGCAGGACTAACCCCCTCCCATCAGGAAAACTGGGAACAGGGTGGGCTGCCCCGGGGGGAGACAGACTGGAGCCAATGGAGCCCAGGGAAGGTACAGGGCCCACCCAGCCTGAGTCTCTCTGGGACTCAAGCAATGGAAGGTCCGGTTAGTGTCTGGAATCTGGGCCAGGCTACTCTGTGTGAGGTCCCAGCTCTGTCGCCCTGTAGGTGGCCTCCTTTCCCTAGAGCCAGGTGGGAGGTCAGGCTGGAGGTGCCCAGCCCAGGGTTGAGTAGTGTTCCCAGGCTGTGTCGTGTCCCCTTTCCAGCACCTCGGGGTCCCTGTGTCATGGGCAGAACTCTAAGACCAGGGTCCTGGGGAGACAGGGTCCTGGGGAGATGGCGCCTTGGGACCCTGGGGAGATGAGGTCTGGGAAGATGGGGGCAGGTCTTCCTGGAACCGGTCCTCCGCCAGCACTGACTGTGGGGACCCTTCCCCAGTGTAAGGCCATCTGTCCTCTACCTGATTGCCCCCGGTGCCCAGAGTGACCGCATCGCGGATTTTTTTAGTGACTTGCTCCCGGCGACAGAGGTGGGGCCGCTGTCAGAGTCTAGAAAGCAAAACCAAAGGGCTGATGGGATGATGCATTTCTTCTAAGAATTCTCCTTTAGGGAATGTTGACATGCTTTCAGTTCCTGTCATGGTGACAGTGCTTCCGGGCGGGTCTGCTGAGAACCCCAAAGCAGTTCCTTTCTGTGACATCATCACTCTGTGTGTGTGTGTGTGTGTGTGTGTGTGTGTGTGTGTGTGTTGTGGGTCCGGGCAGGTGCCCAGGCACAGCTGTGCCAGGCCCCACATTTGTAATGTATGGAATGACTGAGTTCCCGCAGGGCATCCTGAGGTGAAACCACCAGCTGTAATCAAGCATAAACCGCCGGGCACAGATCCAGAAAGCCACGCCACCAAAGTCCCTGGGGACGGACACAGAACTTCTGCCACACCCTGACCCCCTGCGGCCCCGGTGCTGCAACTTTGTGTCCGTTTTGCAAATACCTGCCCCACTCCTCTGTGGCGGGGGCTGTCTCTTGCTGGCCGCTCCTCTCTCCCTGCCCCTCTCGGGGCACGGCCCTGGACACCCTATCCTTTGCTCTGCTCCTTTCCCAGGAACTGGCCTGTCCTGAATCTCAGCGGTGACCACTCCGCTGAGGCCACTGTCGCCCCTGCCTCCCTCACGCCAGACTGCACACGGGATGAGCCACAGTGTTTGGAGCACGGGGTGGATGAACTGTGAGTTGAGTGATTTATTTTCTTTTTCAGACTAAAACACAACTTATTTTCTTTTTAAAATGTTTTTGACGTTTATTTCTTTTTGAGAGAGAGAGAAAGAGCGGGGCATGGAGTCCGAGTGGGGGAGGGGCAGAGAGGGAGGGAGACAGAATCCGAAGCAGGCTCCAGGCTGTGAGCCATCAGCACAGAGCCCCACGCGGGGCTCCTGACTGTGAAGCATCCCTACAGAGACTTTACAGGAAAGACTAAGGCTGCTGCTCAGACACTGGGGGTGCAGGAGGAGCACGAGAGGGGCTGCAGGAGGCAGGGTCGGCCCAGGAGACTGGGGGGGAGATGTCTGGATGGGGCTGCAAGTAAGGAGGGGAGAGAGAGAGAGAGAGAGGAGGGGTGTGGCCAGAGCAGGACCAGGGCCAGAAAGAAGGAGAGAGAAGAGCTTGTGGGAGG
>NW_024421448.1:0-1020 GCF_014898765.1 Herpailurus yagouaroundi | reverse complement strand
TGTCGTGTGCGGGGTGTGCAGATGTCTCAGCCCAGCAGGCCCAGGGAGCCTGGGCCAGGCCACGCCCGCACGGGTTGCTGAAGGGGACTCAGGGACGGGTCACCCGAAGGCTGCCCTCCGGGGGCTCCGTGTCCTGCGTCGGGGATTTCCTCCAGGGTACAGACACCTGTCCTCTCGCCTCCTGCCTCGCTGGTCCCTGCTGCCCAGAGAGACCCTCCCCTCCCCGGACCTCCTTTGCCCTTGGACATTCCTTGAGGCTTCCAGGTAGGAAGGGCCTTTGTCAGAACAGAGAAACCAAAACCTAAACTTGCCCCCGAGGACTTAGGGATATGGCAGTTGGCAGAGAAGTTCTTCCCACGTTGATGCTTGTGAGGGTGGCACGAGCGGCCTGAGTCTAGGAAGGGGTGGGGCCCATCGATGCCAACTGCCATATCCCTAAGTCCTCGGGGGCAAGTTTAGGTTTTGGTTTCTCTGTTCTGACAAAGGCCCTTCCTACCTGGAAGCCTCAAGGAATGTCCAAGGGCAAAGGAGGTCCGGGGAGGGGAGGGTCTCTCTGGGCAGCAGGGACCAGCGAGGCAGGAGGCGAGAGGACAGGTGTCTGTACCCTGGAGGAAATCCCCGACGCAGGACACGGAGCCCCCGGAGGGCAGCCTTCGGGTGACCCGTCCCTGAGTCCCCTTCAGCAACCCGTGCGGGCGTGGCCTGGCCCAGGCTCCCTGGGCCTGCTGGGCTGAGACATCTGCACACCCCGCACACGACACGACACGACTCCCGGGTAGGGCTGAAGCATCTGGTCTGATTAGCCGCAGCCTGGCCTCAGCCCTGGTCCTAGGAACGGAGGAGGACAAACCTGTGCCAAGCTGTCCTTAGGAGCCCCGCCCCCCCCCCGTGAATGACTGCGACGTAGACATGGAGCATGTCACCCTTGTCCCCGCAGGAGAAACGCAAGGGTCCCAGAGGGGATGGGGCTTGGCCAGGACCCCACAGGGAGCAGGTGGATGCAGGGATGTAGGGATGCAG
>NW_024421447.1:0-27624 GCF_014898765.1 Herpailurus yagouaroundi | reverse complement strand
AAAAAAAAAAAAAAAAAAAAAAATAGAGTAAGAGATAGAGTTTCTCAGACAAAAACTAAAGGAGTTTGTGACCACTAAACCAGCCCTGCAAGAAATTTCAAGGGGAATTCTTTGAGTTGGGAGAGGAGGGGAGGGAAACTAAAAGCAACAAAGACCTAAAAGTACCAGAGCATCATCAGAAACACCAACTCTACAGGTAACACAATGGCCCTATTTCATATCTTTTAATAATCACTCTGAATGCAAATGGATGAAATACCCTAGTACAGGGTATTAGAACAGATTTAAAAACAAGGTCCATCTATATGCTGCCTACAAGAGACTCATTTTAGACCTAAAGACAACTGCAGACTGAAAGTGAGGGGATGGAGGACCATCTATCATGCTAATGGACATCAATGAAAGCTGAAGTAGCCATACTAATACAAGACAATCTAGATTTTAAAACAAAAGCTATAACAAGAGATAAAGAACAGTATTATATCATAATTAAGGGGTCTATCCATCAAAAATATCTAACAATTGTAAATATTCATGCCAACTTGGAAGCACCCAAATATATAAATCAATTAATAACATAAAGAAACTCACTGATAATAATACAATTATGGTAGGGGGCTTTAACACCCCACTTACAGCAATGGACAGATCATCTAAAGCAGAAAATCGACAAGGAATCAATGGCTTTGAACACACTGGACCAGATGGAATTTATTTCACCCTAAAACACAATACACATTCTTCTCGAGTACACACGGAACATTCTCCAGAAGACATCACATACTGGATCACAAATCAACCCTCAACAAGTACACAAAGATCGGGATCATAGCATGCATATTTTCAAATCACAGTGTTATGAAACTTAAAGTGTACCACAAGAAAAAAATTTGGAAAGCCCTTAAATACATGAAGGTTACAGAACATCCTACTAAAGAATGAACAGATTAACCAGGAAATCAAAGAAGAAATTTAAAAAATACATGGAAGCACATGAAAATGAAAACATGACAGTCCAAAATCTTTGGGATGCAGCAAAGCCAGTTATAACAAGGAAGTATATTACAATTCAGGCCTATCTTGAGAAGCAAGAAAGGTCCCTACACAACTTAATCTTACACCTAAAGGAGCTAGAAAAGAGACAGCATATAAAGTCTAAACCAGCAGAAGAAGGGAAATAATAAAGATTAGAGCAGAAATAATTGATAAACAAAAATAGAACAGATCAACAAAACTAAGAGCTGGTTCTTCGAAAAAATTAACAAAATTGATAAATTCTTAGCGAAACTTACCAAAAAGAAGAGAGAAAGGATCCAAATAAAATCACTAATGAAAGAGGAGAGATCACAACCACCAACAGAGAAATATAAACAATTATAACAAAATATTATCAAAATTACATGCCAACAAACAGGGCAATGTGGAAGAAATGGACAAATTCGTAGAAACTGACAAACTACCAAAACTGAAACAGGAAGAAATAGAAAATTTGTACAGACCCATAACCAGCAAAGAAACTGAATAAAAATCTCAACTAATAAGAGTCCCGTGCCAGATGGCTTCCCAGGGGAATTCTACCAAACATTTATAGAAGAGTTAATAAATATTCTTCTCAAACTGTTCCAAAAAAAATAGAAAGAAAACTCCCAAACTCATCCTATCGATAAGGGTTTAGTATCCAAAATCTATAAAGAACTTATCGGGGTACCTGAGCGGCTCAGTCAGTTAAGCATCCAACTTCGACTCAGGTCATGATCTCACAGTTCCTGGGTTCGGGCCTGGCATCAGGCTCTGTGCTGACAGCTCAGAGCCTGAAGCCTGCTTCAGATTCTGTGTCTCCCTCTCTCTCTGCTCCTCCCCTGCTTGTACTCTCTCTCTCAAAAATAAACAAACATTAAAAAAAAAAAAAAAAAGACCTTATCAAACATCTAAAAAATAAATAACCCAGTTAAGAAACTGGCAGAAACATGAATAGACACTTTTACACAGAAGACATCCACATGCCTAACAGACACATGAAAAGATTTGCTCAACATCACTCATCATCCGGGAAATGCAAATCAGAACCACAATGAGGTACCACCTCACACTTTGTCAGAATGGATAAAATAAACAACACAAGAAACAACAGGTATTGAAGAGGATGCGGAGAAACCCTCTTGCACTGTTGATGGTTATGCAAAATGGTGCGGCAACTTTGGAGAATAGTATGGAGGTTCTTCAACAAACTAAAAATACACTACCCTACGATCCAGCAATTGCACCGTTAGGTATTTACCCAAAAAACACAAAAATACAGATTCAAAGGGGTACATTCACCCCAATGTTTATAGCAGCATTATCAACAAGGCCAAACTATGGAGAGAGTCCAAATGTCCATCAACTAATGAATGGATAAAGAAGATGTGGTTGGGGCACCTGTATGGCTCAGTCACTTCAGCATCCGACTCTTGGTTTTGGCTCAGGTCATGATCTCACAGTGGTTCGTGAGTTCAAGCCCCACATCGGGCTGTGTGTGGAGCCTGCTTGGGATTCTCTCCCCCTCTCTCTCTGCCCCCTGCCCCTGCTCTTGCATGCGCGTTCTCTCTCTCAAAATAAACTTAAAAAAAAATTTATTTATGCACATGGAATGTCCTCCAGAATAGATCACATACTGGGACACAAATCAGTCCTCAAGTACAAAAAGATTGAGATCATACCATGCATATTTTTAGACCACAATATGGTGAAACTCTAAATCAATCACAAGAAAAAATTTGGAAAGGTAAACAAATACTTGGAGACTAAAGAACATCTTACTAAAGAATGAATGGGCCAACCAAGAAGTTAAAGAGGAAATTAAAAAGTACATGGAAGCCAATGAAAATGATCATACCACATCCCAAAACCTCAGGGACACAGCAAAGGCGGTTGTAAGAGGGAAGTATATAGCAATCCAGGCCTTCCTAAAGAAGGAAGAAAGGTCTCAGATACATAACCAAATTTACACCTTAAAGAGCTGGAAAAAGAACAGTAAATAAAACCCCAAACCAGCAGAAGACAGGAAATAAAGATTAGAGCAGAAATCAATGCTCCCAAAACCAAAAAAACAGTAGAACAAATCAATGAAACCAGAAACTGGTTCTTTGAAAGAATTAATAAAATTGATAAACCACTAGCCAGTCTGATCAAAAAGATAAAGGAAAGGACCCAAATAAATAAAATCAAGAATGAAAGAGCAGAGTTCACAACCAAGACAGCAGAAATAAAAACAATAATAAGAGAATATTATGAGCAATTATACACCAATAAAATGGGCAATCTGGAAGAAATGGACAAATTCCTAGAAACATATAAACTACCACAACTGAAACAGGAAGAAATAGAAAATTTGAACAGACCCATAACCAGTAAAGAAATCAAATTACTAATAAGAAAACATCTCCCCAAAAACAAGAGTCCAGGGCCAAATGGCTTTCCAGGGGAATTTTACCAAACATTTAAGGAGAGTTAACACCTATTCTCTTGAAGCTGTTCCAAAAAATAGAAATGGAAGGAAAACTTCCAAACTCTATGAAGCTAGCATTACCTTGATTCCACAATCAGACAGAGACCCCACTAAAAAGCACTAGTGACCAATTTCCCTGATGAATACGGATGCAAAAACCCTCAACTAGGTATTAGCCAACTGGATCCAACAATACATTAAAAAAAATTATTCACCACGACCAAGTGGGATTTATACCTGGGATGCAGGGCTGGTTCAACATCTGCAAATCAATGTGATTCATCACATCAATAAAACAAAGGACAAGAACCACACGATCCTCTCACTAGATGCAGAGAAAGCATTTGACAAAATACAGCATCCTTTCTTCATAAAAACCCTCAAGAAAGTAGGGGTAGAAGGATCATACCTCAAGATCACAAAAGCCATATACGAAAAACCCAATGCTAATATCCTCAGTGGGGAAAAACTGAGAGATTTCCCCCTCAGGTCAGGAACAAGACAAGGATGTCCACTCTCGCCACTGTTTTTCAACACAGTATTGGAAGTCTTAGCCTCAGCAATCAGACAACACAAAGAAATAAAAGGCATCCAAATCAGCCAGGAGGAGGTCAAACTTTCACTCTTCGCAGATGACATGATACTCTATGGAAAACCCAAAAGATTCCACCAAAAAACTGCTAGAACTGATCCATGAATTCAGCAAAGTTGCAGGATGTAAAATCAATGTACAGAAATCAGTTGTATTCCTACACACTAATAATGAAGCAACAGAAAGAGAAACCAAGGAATCAATCCCATTTACAATTGCACCAAAACCCATAAAATACCTAAGAATAAATCTAACCAAAGAGGTGAAAAATCTATACACTGAAAACTATAGATAGCTTATGAAAGAAAATAAAGAAGAGACAAAAAAATGGGAAAATATTTCATGGTCCTGGATAAGAACAAATATTGTTAAAAATGTCAATACTACCCAAAGCAATATACATATTCATTGTAATACCTATCAAAATAACGCCAGCATTCTTCACAAAGCTAGAACAAACTATCCTAAATTTGCATGAAACCAGAAAAGAACTCAAACAGCCAAAACAATCTTGAAAAAGAACACCAAAGCTGGAGGCATCACAATCCCGGACTTCAAGCTGAATTACAAAGCTGTAATCATCAAGACAGTATGGTACTGACACAAGAACACTCAGATCAATGGAACAGAATAGAGAACCCAGAAATGGACCCACAAACGTATGGCCAACTAATCTTTGACAAAGCAGGAAAGAATATCCAAGGGAACAAAGACAGTCTCTTCAGCAAATGGTGCTGGGAAAACTGGACAGCAACACACAGAAAAATGAACCTGGACCACTCTCTTACACCATACACAAAAAGAAACTCAAAATGGATGAAAGACCTAAACACAAGACAGGAAGCTATCAAAATCCTAGAGGAGAAAGCAGGCAAAATCCTCTATGATGTCAGCCGTAGCAACTTCTTACTCAACACATCTCCGGAGGCAAGGGAAACAAAAGCAAAAATGAACTTCTGGGACCTCATCAAGATAAAAAGCTTCTGCACAGCAAAGGAAACAATCAGCAAAACTAAAAGACAACCGACAGAATGGGAGAAGATATTTGCAAATGACCTTATCAGATAAAGGGTTAGTATCCAAAATCTGTAAGAACTTATCAAACTCAACACCCAAAAGACAAAGAATCCAGTGAAGAAATGGGCAAAAGACATAAATAGACACTTCTCCAAAGAAGACATCCAGATGGCAAACCAACACGTGAAAAAATGCTCAATATTACTCATCATCAGGGAAATACAAATCAAAACCACAATGAGATACTACCTCACACCAGCCAGAATGGCTAACATTAACAACTCAGGCAACAAAAGATGTTGGGGAGGATGCAGAGAAAGAGGATCTCTTTTGCACTGCTGATGGGAATGCAAACTGGTACAGCCACTCTGGAAAACAGTATGGAGGTTCCTCAAAAAATTAAAAATAGAACTACCCTATGACCCAGCAATTGCATTACTAGGTACTTATCCAAGGGATACAGGTGTGCTGTTTCGAAGGGACACATGCACCCCAATGTTTATAGCAGCGCTATCAACAACAGTCAAAGTATGAAAAGAGCCCAAATGTCCATCAGTGGATGAATGGATAAAGAAGATGCGGTGTGTGTGTGTGTGCGTGTGTGTATATACGTACACACACACATACACACACAGTGGAGTATTACTTGGCAATCAAAAAGCATGAAATCTTGCCATTTGCAACTATGTGGATGGAACTACAGGGTATTATGCTAAGCAAAATTAGTAAGAGAAAGATATCATATGACTTCACTCATATGAAGAATTTAAGATACGAAACAGATGAACATAAGAGAAGGGAAGCAAAAATATAAAAACAGGGAGGGGGACAAAACATAAGAGACTCTTAAATACAGAGAACAGAGGGTTGATGGCGAAGGGATGGGCTAAATAGGTAAGGGGCATTAGGGAATCTACTCCTGAAATCGTTGCACTACATGCTAACTTGGATGTAAATTAAATCATTTCATTAATTAAAACATTTAAAAAATAATAAATAAAATAATTTTTAAAAAAATGGGCAGAGGTTCTGAACAGATATTTTTTCAGAAGGCATACAGATAGCCAATAGTACACAAAAAGATGCTCATTATCACGAGGGAAATGCAAATAAAACCACAATGAGATATCATTTCATGCCTACCAAATGACAATTATCAAAAAGACAAGAAATAACAAGTGTTGGCAAGGATGTGGAAAAAGGGAACCCTTGTGCACTGTTAGTGGGGATGTAAATTGGTGCAACCACTATGGAAAACAGTATGAAGTTCCTCAAAAAATGAAAAATAGAACTACCAGATTATCCAGCACTTCCACTTCTGGATATTTATCTGAAGAAAATGAAACAGTAATTTGAAAAGATACATGCACGCTTATGTTCACTATAGCATCATTCACAATAGCCAAGATACACAAACAACCTAAGTGTCCATGGATGGATGAATGGATAACGATGCAGTATGTATCTACAATGGGACACTATTTTGCCATAAAAGAGAATGAAATTTCCCAACTGCAACAACCTGGATGGACCTTTAGGGCATTATGCTAAGTGAAATACATCAGAGAAAGACAAATACCTTATGATTTCACCTACTGTGGAATCTGAAAAACAAAGGAACAAACAAAACTAATAGAGAGCAGACTGGTAGTTGCCAGAGGGGAAAGGGATAAGGAGGAGGTGGAATGGGTAAAGGAGGTCAAGAAGTACAAACTCCCAGTTCTATAATAAGTTATGGGAATGTAATGTACAGCATGATGACTACAGTCAGTAATATTGAACTGCATATTTGGAAGTTGCTAAGATAGTAAACCTTAAAAGTTTTCATCATAATGGGGCGCCTGCGTAGCTCAGTAGGTTGAGCACCTGACTTCGGCTCAGGTTATGATCTCACAGTCCGTGAGTTCAAGCCCCGCATTGGGCACTGTGCTGACAGCTCAGAGCCTGGAGCCTGCTTCGGATTCTGTGTCTCCCTATCTACCCTTCCAATCCCTCTCTCTCTCTCTCTTAAAAATAAATAAACATTAAAAAAAATTTTTTTAAGTTTTCAGGATAAGAAAAAAAAGTTGTCAGAAATAGTAGGGAGGGAAGAAGGCAAGCACAGGCAAAATGGATAAAGAACTACAACAATCAGAAAAACAACTTTATAAAATAACAATTCAGGAAAAAAATAGCAATTTTAGCCTTCTCTCACAGGTGAAAACAAATTCCAGTATATAATTTTTTCTAATTAGAAAAGAGGATAAGAAATGAAGACTGCTGTTTCACAGGAATCAACACAAGTGCCTCAGTTCCTGATCCTATAACTCAAAAAGGAAGAACTCATTTACACCACCTAACTTTAAGAACTTAGTAAGTACAAAGTTACAAAAATCAAGACATTGGTGATGGCATGAGAGACAAAACGACTGAACAGAATACAGATATAGATCTACACCTATACTTGAACAAATTTTTGACACAGGTGCCAGAGAATTCCAATTGGGACTGGGAACAGAAAATCTTTTCAATAAAAGATGCTTGAAAAACTGGTTATCTTTGGGGCACCTGGGTGGCTGTTGGTTAAGTAGTGCTGGCAGTGCAGAGCCTGCTTGGGATTCTCTCTCTCCATCTCTCTCTGGCCCCCCCCCCCACTCAGGCTATCTCTCAAAATAAATTTTTAAAAATGTTTCAAATGGTTCTTTTTGAAAAACAAACAGAATTCAATTTGTACTTCATAGTAAACATAAACACTAATTCAATATGGATGATAAATCTAAATACAAAAGCTAAAACTGCAAAACTTTAGAAGAAAATATATGTAACTATCTTCACAAATTAGAGATAAGAAAAGGTACTTTAGGTCGCAGAACACAATAACCATAAAAGAAAACAACTATTAAACTAGACTTCATCAAAATTAAAAATATCTGCTCATCTAAAGACAATTAAGAAAAAGAAAAGGCAAGCCACACACTGGGAGAAAATATGCAGGAAGCATCTATCTAACAAAGGATTGGTATTTCAGGATATAAAAACTTCTACAACTCAGTAATAAAAAGACAACCTAATTAAAAACAGGCAAATGATTTCTACAGACATTTCAGACAGGAAGGTCTTCAAATGGCCACTAAGACATAAAAAAGTGTTGAACATATTAGCCATCAAGGAAACACAAAGTAAAAACCACAATGACACTATCATACAACGACCAGAATGGCTTCAGTGAAAAGGAGCAACCACACCAAATGTTGATGGTGATGTGGAACAACCAGAACTCACACATATTGCTGGTAGGAAGATAAAATGATATAGCCGCTTTGGGAAAATGTCTGCAATTTTTTATAAAAGTAAATAAACAACCACCCTAAAACCCAGCAATTCTACTCACACATGTTTATATTTACCCACGAGAAATGAAAATATATGTCTACAAAGACACTTGTACAAGAATGTTTATAACAGCTATTTCATAATAGCCAAAACCTTGGAATAGCCCAAGTGTTCATTAACAGGAGACGGGCTTAACTGTGGTGTATTTATACAGTGGAATAAAACTAAATAATAAAAAATGAATTATTGATATATATAACAACATGGATGAATTTTAAAAAATCATGCTGGAAAAAAAACCTTAAAACCAAACAGCACAGAGCTTATGATTCCAATTATACAAATTTCTAGAACTGGCAAAAGTAACCTATGATGGAGGAAAAATCAGAACGATGGTTACTTGAGGGCAGGGACAGGCAGGGATTGACTGCAAAGTGGTGACAGTACTGTCTGTATCTTGATAGGGATTTGGTTTTCATAGGTATTGTCATCTGTTAAAATTCATCAAATAGTTTAAGATTTGTGGACTTCATAGTATTTCACCTCACAAAAGAGCAAAAACCATAAATACTGAATTTTAATGATACAGGTACATATATAGATATATCAGTTTACTGATATCTGTAACTAATTTATAAATGCATCAAAAAAGACAGACTGATGAGTAGACAGTGCAAATATATGTGATAAAGCAAATTTAGTAAAATGTTAACTCTGCAATCTAGTTGGGGAGTATATGAATGTTCATCGTGTAATTCTCTTACCTTCTCTCTCTTTCTTGTTTTAAGTTTTCGTTATTTAAGTTATCTGTCCACCGAACATGAGGGCTGAACTCATGACTCAGGAGTCACATGCTGCTCCAACTGACCCAGCCCGGTGCCCCTCCTTTTACTTTTATGTTTTACTCCCTTACTTTT
Source organism: Herpailurus yagouaroundi (assembly GCF_014898765.1). Lineage (NCBI taxonomy): Eukaryota > Metazoa > Chordata > Mammalia > Carnivora > Felidae > Herpailurus > Herpailurus yagouaroundi. The sequence goes on along the minus strand of NW_024421447.1, from coordinate 18,299 downwards.
ATGCTTAAATATTTTCATTATAAGTTGAGAGAGGGCTTGAGAAATACTCAGGAACTTATACAGAAGCAGTTTATTCTATACTCTGCCAGTATTAAGCAAAACTGAGAAATGACCAAAAAAAATGGAACAGGTTTTTCTAATAAAGGTACATTGGTTTGTTAGAACCTGAGATTTAAAGAAAATTCCTTCCCCCTCCTCTAATTTCAAAAAAAAAAAGAAGGGGCACCTGGGTGGCTCAGTCGGTTGAGTGTCCGACTTCGGATCAGGTCATGATCTCATGGTTTGTAAGTTCGAGCCCCGCATTGGGCTCTGTGCTGACAGCTTAGAGCCTGGAGCCTGCTTCGGATTCTGTATCTCCTTCTCCCTCCCCCACTTGTGCTCTGTCTCTGTCTCTCAAAAATAAATAAATGTAAAAAAAAATTAAAAAAAAAAGTCAACGCAATGAAAACTTTTCTGAGGGGCAGGAGTGACAGGCTATCAAGCCATGGATTGATTCAACAAATTCGTGTTTTTGTGGTAAATATCACATGACAAATTTCTAATCTTTATTTCATGCTCTATCTAAAATTAAGAAAGTTACTTCTTTACTCACCAAGTCATTAGCTTGATCTATTGTAAAAACATTGTTGTTTACTCTACTACCAACTTCAATATGTGCATCAGTTAATGATGAAATAAGCTGTTTACATTCATTCTGCATTCGTGTGAATGGAACGGCAATTTCATCATAATACAAATGTTCTGAAAGGATATCAAGTAAACGTGGCTGCACAGCTAGGGTAACAGCTTTACACTCCTAAAATATAACAGACAAGAAATATTCAGGACAAATATATAAACCTAATTCTAGAGATGCATATATTTTCACTTGCAAACTACAAAGTTCTAAATTCCTATTCATCTTGAATCTATGTTCTGTTACCTCCCAGAACATCGTTAGTTGCAGAGAAAAGGTATCACACCCAAACTACTATAATTTTAATATGAATCACTATAGAACATGCACATGGAACTATTATAATTCCACTAAATTTTGCACCTAATTACTCCTACTTTACTCTGAATTTATACCAAGTTTTATATATATAGCACGGACTTAAAAATATAACTGTAAAAAGAAATCAGTCAGAAAAGAACACTTAGCATGCACTAAAAATGTTATTTAAAAACTCATTATTAGATTTCTTAACAGTTGAACCCATAGCTTCACATGCCATACTGTAGAAATGGATATATATAATTTAAAAGCTACTTACCTGCCCCCAAATTTAACTAACCCTTCCCACTCTCTCTGGTTGCTGCCTGCCCCAACCAGAGGGGGAATGGCCTCAGTGGTGAGCCATGAGGGGTTCTGTGGGATCTGGGTGGTCAGCCTGGGCTTCACAGAGTAAGTCCAGAGAAGCTCTGTGAGGGTCCAGAAACCGAACTGTCAACACTTGCTGCTGAGTCTGAGAGGCACAAAAACACAGCATCACTGCCTCTCCAGCACACCGAGTCCTGCCTAAAAACAGATGAGCCTTGCTTCTTTCCAGAGGCAAAGCTGGGGTCTCAGATGCAACAGAGCATGGCTCAATTACTTTTAGACATAGCTTTGACAAACTGCTAAGAGGCAGTAACAAGAAACTCTCACAGCAAGTGCAGACAGTTAAATTTCCAGAATTCCAGTTAATGGAATAAACAAAGCCAGCAGGAAGTTTCTTTGATTTACAGAAGTAAGTCTTACACAAAATCACATATCTTATTAGAAGTTAAAGGTTAAAAGGGCTGCAAGAGAATGGCTTACTTGGAAACATGAAGACTTTAGTTTAAAGATGGAGGTTTTATTCTTCCTGTGACCAAAAATTCTGCCCTTGCTACTACTCATACAAATCAATCTCAAAGCCTCTTATCTTTTGTAGTGTTCAGATATTAAGGAATGAATGACCAACAGTTTCTGGACTGCTTCCACACATACACATGACTGTTTTGGAGGGACATTTCTTAACAGATTGTAGTATCAAGAGCAAACATTAAGTATGGTCATAGCTAGTAGTCTCAGGTACGAAACTGGGGGTTCTAAGAAAAAAGTCTAAGGTTAAAAGCAACTGGAAGAGAAATAATGTTTCACTACAATTTAGAATACTTTTCTAAAACTGTCGGATTTTTATACAGAGAAAATTTTGTTCTGTTTATAAAATATAATGAAAATAATCTTAACAGCTAATGGAAATTGGTTTACTTAACTTGTCTTCATTACTTTTGGGGAAAAATCTTACCTTTTGTAAAGCAGCCCATTCACAGATTACCAATGCAACACTAATTCTCTGCAAGGCAGATTTGGAGTTCAAATAGAAGAGTAGTAACTGGCCAAGGGATTCAGCTGGCTTAATTTCTTGGGTTACCATATTTACACCTGGATCACAAATACAGCAACAAAGTGCTCCTAACAACCTAGGAGGGAGAAAAAAGAAGTTACTAGAGAACTTACTTGAAGTAAAGTTTCCCCTATTGAAGCTATAACTTTTCACAACAAAGATATAACTCCTCTTTCATCTTCATAAAAAGATATAAATCTTATTTAAAACTTCAAAAAAAAAAAGAAAAACATTTAATTACACTTGTTCTTACTCTGTAACTAGTGTGATGGAGGAAGTACTGACAAACACATCAGAAGAATATTTTGGTTCTTTTAAAAGCCTTCTCAATTTTTGGGGGCGCCTAGGTGGCGCAGTCGGTTAAGCGTCCGACTTCAGCCAGGTCACGATCTCGTGGTCCGTGAGTTCGAGCCCCGCGTCAGGCTCTGGGCTGATGGCTCGGAGCCTGGACCCTGTTTCCGATTCTGTGTCTCCCTCTCTCTCTGCCCCTCCCCCATTCATGCTCTGTCTCTCTCTGTCCCCAAAATAAATAAAAACGTTGAAAAAAAAATTAAAAGCCTTCTCAATTTTTGTATACTCACTTGGCTGCCATCATTCTGGCCCGCATAACCACAAAATCCCTAGTGGAGGGATCTTCCATGATGGTCTCTGCACCTGCAATGTACTCCTGAAGGACTTCTTTAGTTTGGCTTTGGCCTTGGCGTACCTTACCACATGTTTTTTCCTAGAAAGAAAGGTGGGGGGAGGAGGGGAAACTATAATTAAAGATTAATCATTAAAATTTAATAGGCAACTCTCCTCTGTATGCAAAAATACTCTCATTTGTTATCCCAGTAAAATACATTTCTTTTCCCAAAATTTTAATGGATAAAAATTACTATGCATTTTGTCAAGGTCCTCATAAAACAGTAATTTGTCCTTACATTAAATTAATTAAATTACACTTAAGATAAAGCAATACAAATTTCTTACATAGTTTACTATATTAATATTTAGACCTAAATATACAAATACATTATGTCCCTTTACACTCACCTTGGCTCTGGCTTTTACTTCTAGCAACATATTTAAGTCAATAGGTAAATGAGAAGGCTGCATCATCAAGCAAAGCCAAGCACCCATCCAGGGACAAGCAGCTGCTACCACATAATGAACTGAAGCTTTGCTCAACAGTTCCATCCAAACCTACAAAGTGAAAGAGAAACATGAAAAGTGAAAATTTTCTAGTATGGGGTAATAAAATCTAATACTTATTTTTAGGGATACTGAGTTAAAAAAAAAAAAAAGGTTGGAAATAGCACAGAGATCAATTTTAAAAGTCAACAGAAAAGCTTATTTTTAAATGCTGCTTTTTGATAGTTTTGTATACTAAAAAACACAAAAGAAAGTTTTAAGGAGAGGAACACAAGAGTTTTCTTCAGTATTCTGCAAAAATCATTTAAAATGTAAGATACCCATAACAATAAGAGTTGTCAAAATCTCAGCTGTTGAAATCCTTTGCATGTATCATAAAGCTCAATACTAATGCAGTCCTATATTCAACATACACTCTTCAACATCTAACAGTTCCTCATAGATGTCCTCTGCTAAAGTTAGAGGTGGTAATGTCCTAGCATAAATTAAGAACAATGTAAGTCTTGATTCATGATCTTACTTAATAAGGTACCTTTCTTGATGCGTAACATTAAACGTAATTAAAAGCCTGTAGAAATACCACCACTGTTAATCCAAGGCTGTTAACAATGAGCCACCTCAGAGGCAATAATTCCAGACTCAATTAACAGATCTGAAAGGTCAAACAGTACCATTTCCCTTTATAAACAGTTAAATATATCAAATGGCTCATCTTAAAAGATCCCAATACACCTTGCAAATAAGGGGGAAAAGTACAAATCTAAACTAAAACGATCAGACTCTGTGTATTACCAATGAATTCCAAAAGATACTTCACAGGATCAATAAGCATACTTATAAACAGCAAAATAAGTGAAAAAGAAAAGTCTTTCCTTCATTTTACTTTCTGTACTGAGGCTATCAGAAAGTGCTTAAAACACTTGCCTAGTAGATTTAACTATTATATTCCATAAGAAGACTATTTTCTTGTCATATCTTGCCTGGCCTGAGGATACCCATGTCAGACTTCTGAGCTATAGAACTGTGAAGTAATACATTTATGTTGTTTTAAGCCACTAATTTGTGGTCATTTGATATGGCAGTAATAGAAAACTAACAGTAAGCAATCTCTGACTTTTCAAATGTTTTGATTTCTAATTTCTTAAAATTCCTGACCAACAACAGTATAGCGATTGTGAAAAATTTTTTAAATCTACCAAATCACTGGGGAAAAGAGTACAGATATATTCACTGTGTACCTTGTGAATGAGGTCCAGAATTTCCTGGCTGCTTTCTAATACACAAAACTGAAAAATGTGTCGCAGCATATCAGGCAGAATAGGTATAAGCCAAGATGAAGAGTTCTGAAAACAAAAACAGCAAATCTATAGTATACAATTCTTGGGTGTTAGCTTATTTAAAGAGTTATAAGTCAAGTAATACAACTGTTATATGGCTTTATCAAAAAGGTTCAACTGGGTGATAAGTTTTTACAAGATTTTGGAGCAAGAGAATCCTATTTCTTATTCCAAAGATTTAAAGAAATTAAATATCATCAGAGGAACTAGTATTTTAAAAATGCAGATTCTGTAGTAGCACAGCATAAAGTCTGCTTAGTAGAAAATATAAGATAAGGCTGGGAAAATATTTGGAGGCCGAATTCACTTCACCTGACAAGTGTGCAACCATCTCCTTTTCAATATGGTTGCAAAACGTAATATGGTTTTAGCTCACTATTAGTATGATCTTAAAAAAATCACAAGGTACGACTTAGCCCATCCAGGGCCAATCTGTCTATTGCAGATCTGAAAGCTGGCTGACCTATTTTCATTAATTTTGCACCTGTCTTCTAGCAGGCAATGATTTAGGCAGGAAATCTAATGCTGTTACTTTGTATTTACAGGTCTCTTTAATTAGATTGGTGGGGGAACGGGGTGCAATGAGGAGCTCATTATTATTTTCACTCCTTTAGAGATTATCCTCCTCGGAATTCCTCTCCCGCAACTTTTTTTTAAGTAGTTAATGGACCTGTAGTATGCTACTAACTAGGACTCTACTAATCAAAAATTTCCCCCCTAATCTTAGGGAAAGTCTGCAAAGTTTGGTGACCATTTAGCATTAATCCAGTACAGTGTAAACTAATATACAGAAAAATTCTTGCCACAGTCTGTTTACTTCACCAAGTTTAAATTAACTATAACCTGGAACACTATTACTGAAGTTATATGTGAATTCAAGCTTAAGAATGGCTTTTGAAAAAAATGTTTTGGTCTGTGTTAAATAATTAACATAACAATTATTAGCACTTTATGTTAGTGTTACATGTAGTCCCCAACATTTTTGTAGTGAGCATCAGACAGAGGGGAGTGCATCTGTGGGCATTACTGAGAAAAATAAATAGTGGTTATTTAGTGTGACACAGATGGGGTAGTTTCTTCCCAGTTGCTTTATTCAGATTGATGTTCCCTGCTATGTACTCCTTCCTAGAACTCTGAATAAAGAGAACTGATGACACACAGAAATCAGATTATAATACAGTTCACTGTACCTGAAAATCAAGGTGAGACTTCTAGCCATCTATACTCCCTCACACTCTATCCTCCAGCCAATTTCCTTTCACCTCCTCTTTACTGCCATCATGTTCTCTCCAGCTTCCAGAGTTTCACCTGCTGCTCCTTCCTTTTACCCTGCTCTTCACTGGTTAAATTCTACTCATCCTTCAGATCTCAGCTTAGACTTCACTTTTAGCAGGACCTTCCCTGACCTTCACTCACCTCACTAGCTAGGATCCAGCAGCATCATCTACTTCCTCTACCAGACACTCACCTCATTATGTTATTAGAGCTTGTCTAGTTGTCTGGGAGTTTCTCCTGTCTTGTTTAGTTTCCTATTTTAAGCTCTAGAAAAGGGTAGAGACCTGTCTCTTTCTGGTCAGTATCTAAAGAATTGTAAACACATATTAGGCACTAAAATATTTGTTGAATAAATCCATATTGCTTAGAGGAAATGGTCCAACGTCACAGACAGTAATGTGTGAAATTTCCCACAAATTAATAGTTGGTAATAAATCCCTAACTGGCAAAACTGACAGGGTAAGATCTTGCCATTTTTCTTTTGCTACACCCCTTCTGTCTTCCCACAAGCATGCCCACAAAATGAGTAGATGTGGAAAAAAAGCAACAATCTGATCACCACCACCAGGAACACCTGATTTGATTTCCTGCCTGGAGGCAAATTCATCATCATTTATATCCATATCAAATGATTTGGGGTTGCAGGGAAGGAGATTTGAAAAGAAGTTACAACAAAGTGATGAATCACACTGAGTTCTTCCACAAATTTGGTCTAAAATCCTATTTTGGCCCACCACAAGAGAAACACACATATAAACGCGCGCATGCCCGCCGAACTCTTACACAATTTATAATGCTCTATTCTATTCATTTGTCCAATCAATATTTATTGAAAGTCAGCTAAATATTTAACCTCTGCTCTTGCTTTTTAACATCTTTGTAATATCTGGCCCATACCTAATTATGCAAATATTCTCTAATGCCAATCTTATTTAAGTGTATTCTTTTGGTCTTCTACATATGCCTATGTGAAATTTCTTATATCTTGAATCCCCACATTCCAACTCAATTTCATATATACCTTCATGCTAAATATAAGCTTCTTGCTAAAGTTTGCCTTTCAAACAAGTCCATGCTGTATGTAACTGAGATTTTGGAATGACTCATAAAGTGGCTGTGATGCAAGTGGAATGGAAAAGTTGACCCAGTCAGCAGAACAAAAGATTAATGTCTGGCATATTTTTCTAGATTGATGAGTCAAGTTCCAGCTATAACTCTTAGTGGTTACAACACTAGTTACTCTAGATATTCCAGTAAAGTAGTTCACTGAGAGACATAGAGATCCATAGACAGCACTCTTGTATGTACACACACAGTCATAAGCTAATGAGACAAAACATAAAGGAAAATCACATGGTAAATTCCTTCACTTTCATTGCCAAACTACTGGTTTAACAAAAAAAGTTACACTTTGATGTTAAGTCCTTACCAAATGAAACTAGTTTGGTATGCTTAAAAGTTATTCTTTCATGCTCCCTAAGAAGCCAGGCTTGCCAATACTTCCAAATGTTAACATCACAAATGGTATGGTATGTCACAGAGAAGTCTAATGGTAATAAGATTTCATAAATAACTGTATTAACTGTCGTTTTATTTAAGGATATTTTAGAGACGTGTATGCCTGCATACACAGTCATAATGGGATAAACCTTAAGATTAAGGGCATCTTTGTCATAAAGTCTTCTGGTTTCATAAAGTAAAACATAACAAAAAATTACTAAAGATAATCAGAATCCTTTCAAGGAAATAGAGGCATCAGTCTTTAAGAGGTACAGTGCAGATTTAGCCTCAACACTGCAGTTATTGAGAGGAATGGATTGAGAAGTTAGAAAATGAAACCAGTTTCAGCAAGAGTTACCAGCAATTTAAAGAAGAGTTCATGTTTTCACTTTGTACTTAAGATGACTTAATATACAAAAGTGAGAAAGCAATTCAATAGGCACTTAAATCCATTTTGTCTCCATGTAAAATTTATAAATTTTTTTTTTACATTTTTATTTATTTTTGAGAGAGAGAGAGACAGAGCACAAGTTGGGGAGGGGCAGAGAGAGAGGGAGACACAGAATCTGAAGCAGGCTCCAGCCTCCAAGCTGTCAGCACAGAGCCTGACATGGGGCTCGAACTCACAGACCATGAGATCATGACCTGAGCTGAAGGCAGACACTTAACCAACTGAGCCACCCAGGCGCCCCTCCATGTAAAATTTAAAACTGAAAGTCAGCCAGAATTGGACCAGATTCTGAGCCTGAAATCAGTAACTGTGAGTGGTGCAGCTACAAGAGCTTGGGAAAGTTTAATTTTTGGTCACCAGTTCCTTCATCAGCAACAGAGAATGGCAGTAGCCACCCATGTTACATGCTTACCAGCATTCACAGCATAAAGGCCTCAATAATAACTTGGATTATTACTATAATCAAATATCATTCTTACACCTCAGTATACAAATAAGATTGCAAATTATTAGAAAAGAATTCCCAGAACTTGAAGTATTATCATTCTTACTATCTGTACTATTAATTATTTGTACAGCATTAACATTTTAATAAAGCACTTTCATTTACATTATCTTACTTAGCCCATATAAGTCTAAGGAACACTGGGTGAAGATTATACCAGAATAGTTAAATCAACTTGACCAAGATCATAAATTTAACAAACAGTAGAGCCAAGGTTAGAATCCAGATTTTTTATTTAGTTAAGGCATCTTTTCATTAAGCCACTGAAGTAATAATAGTCATAGAAAGCAGCTCAGAAAAAGGGAAGTTCAAGTGAGAACAGATTTTTTTTTTAATGTTTATCGATGTCACAAATAGTGAGACTATGACCTGAGCCAAAATCAACAGTCAGGCACCTAACCAAATGAGCCACCAGGTACCCCAATGAGAATAGATCTTTATCATCACCACATGTCTATCATCTCTCACCCAAATTCCTGGAGCCAAATATATTTTGAAATTCATAATTTTTCAAATTTTATAACAATACTGAGGTTGTATATACTGCATGCTATGTAATATCCTCAACAGGGCCTGTGGTGGCACCCAAATATGTTATTATTTCTGAAGCAAAATTTGTGAATGGGCGTATTTACTAGGATAAAGACTTAAAGTTTCTCTTCAAGATGAGCAGGCTTTTCACCAAATGAGTAGTTTGAGAAGTTGGTTCACTTTACAAAAAAAAAAAACTTCCGATTTCAAAACTGCAAATAAGAGATCATGAACTTGTATTATAAGACAGTTTGCAGGTAGCTATGAAGCAGTCAACAGCAACCATCAGGTAATGCTGTAGAGAAGAATACAATAACAGATACAACCATCGGACATAGTTTACTCTGGTATTTTCTCAGCAAATAATGTTGCTGAGATCATAAAAGTAATAATAACCATTAAGTTTTCACTGCATCGTGATGTTAGGTACTAACAACAAAAAAATCACAGTGAGTTATAGAAGCTGGAACTGTTTTGTGGCACTAGAGAACTGCCCTATTCCCTGAAGGAAAGATACAGAAAGAAAGGGAGATGATATTTTGGAAGGACAGTGTATATGTGGGGGGGAGGGGACAAGTGATGAGCCATGTGCCAAAATACTCTCATGAAAGGAATCAAAGGCATCCAAATTGGTGAGCAAGAAGTAAAACTGTCAGTATTTGCAGATGACACGATACTATATAGAGAGAACCCTAAAGACTTCACCAAAATCCTACTAGAAATGACAGATGAATTCAGTAAGCTTGCAGGGTATAAAATTAATATACAGAAATCTGCTGCATTTCTCTGCACCAATAATGAAGCAACAGAAAGAGAAGAAAATAATCCCATTTACAACTGTACCAAAAATAATAACTAGGAATACAGTTAACCAAGGAAGTGAGAGACCTGTACCCTGAAAAATAAAACTGATGAAAAAACTAAAGATAACACAAATGGAAAGATATTCCATGCTCAACAAATATTGCTAAAATGTCCATAACACCCACACCAATCTACAGATTTTTTTTTTTTAATTTTTTTTCAACGTTTATTTATTTTTGGGACAGAGAGAGACAGAGCATGAACGGGGGAGGGGCAGAGAGAGAGAGAGACACAGAATCGGAAACAGGCTCCAGGCTCCAAGGCATCAGCCCAGAGCCCAATGCGGGGCTCGAACCCACGGACCGCGAGATCGTGACCTGGCTGAAGTCGGACGCTTAACCGACTGTGCCACCCAGGCGCCCCCCAATCTACAGATTTAATACAATCCCTAAAAAAAATACCAACAGGGATAGGGGATGGGGGAGAGGGGAAAGTAGGTGATGGGCAATGAGGAGGACACTTGTTGGGATGAGCACTGGGTGTTGTATGGAAGCCAATTTGACAATAAATTATATTAAAAAAAGAAAGAAAACTGAAATTAAAAAAGAAAAAAAAATACCAACAGGGAGTGCCTGGGTGGCTCAGTCAGTTAAGCACCTGACTCGATTTTGGCTCAGGTCATGATCTCACAGTTCATGAGATCAAGTCCTATGCCGAGTCTGCACTGTCAACACTGTCAAAATAAATAAATGTCAACATAAATATTTAAAAAAATATACCAACAGCATTTTTCACAGAACTAGAACATTCCAGAACTAGAACATTCCTAAAATTTGTATGGAACCACAAAAGACCCTGAATGGCCAAAGTAATTTTGAAAACAGAACAAAACTGGAGGTATCACATTCCTAGATTTCAAGTTATACTACAAAGCTGTAGTAATCAAAACAGTATGGTGCTGGAACACAGACACATAAATTAATGAAACAGAATAGAGAGCCAGAAATAAACCCATGATTATATATTATATGGTCAATTGATCATTGATAAAGGAGGCAAAAATATGCAATGAGAAAAAGTCTCTTCAACAAATGCTGTTGGGAAAACTGGACAGCTACATGCAAAAGAATGAAACTGGACTACCACCTTCTTACACCATACACAAAAATAAAACTCAAAATGGATTAAGGACCTAAATGTGAGCCTAAAACCATAAAAATCTTAGAAGAGAGCACAGGCAGTAATTTCTCTGACACTGGCCATAGGAACATTTTTTTTTTTTTTTTTTTAGATAGGTCTCCTCAGGCAAGGGAAACAAAAGCAAAAAATAAACTAAAAGCTTTTGCACAGCAAAGGAAACAATCAACAAAACCAGAAGGCAACCTTCAGAATGGGAGCAGATATTTACAAATGACATACCTGATAAAGGTTAGTATCCAAAATATATAAAGAACTTCTAAAACTCAACACCAAAAAAAAAAAAAAAAAAAATACAATTGAAAAATGGGCAGAAGACATGAATGGACATTTCTCCAAAGAAGACATACACATGGCCAACACACACATGAAAAGATGCTGAATATCACTCATCATCAGGGAAATGTAAATCAAAGCTACAGTGAAATATCACACTTGGCAGAATGGGGGGGGGGGGGTCACAGAAGGAATGACTGGTCGTGTGTCTGTGAGGGTGCAAACTTCCTGTTCTATAGACCAAAGACACCATTTTCATCATTAGGCCACCAACAATGATCAACCCCAGTGAGCCAAACAGTGCCACCAAGTGGAGAATGAAGCCATTACACCAAGCTCCACCTCCCCGAGCCCTCCAGGCACCTCTACTCTAAGGCATGTGGGCCAGAGAATCAGAGTAGCAGGTCCTTCTCCCAGAAGATCAGCACAAATCCCTTCCGCTATCTTAGTCAATTGACCATAGACTGCTGCAAAGTTCCACCTGCAGGGCAAAGGAGATCTAGCTTCATTTGGGTTTTTTGTTTGTTCATTTTTGTTGTTGTTGTTGCTTCTGTTTTGGTTTTGCTATTTTTGTTTTCTTGGATACAGAAGGAGCAAAGTTTATTTTATTTTACTACTTAAAAAATGTTTTCTCTCTTCTTTTTTTCTACCAAGCTTCTCTTAATAAGCAGACCAAAACACACCTAGGATCTAACTTCCTTTATTTGATTTTTTTAATTCTTTAATTTTTATTTCATTCTAATATTACTTTTTTCTTCCTCCAAAATGACAAGACAGAGAAATTCACCTCAAAAGAAAGAACAGGAAGAAATGATGGCCAGGGATTTAACTAATGCAGATATGAATAAGATGTCTGAACTAGAATTTAAAGCAACAATTATAAAGATACTAGCTGGGCTTGAAAAAAGCATAGAAGACACCAGAGAATCCCTTTCTACAAAGATAAAAGAACTAAAATCTAGTAAGGTCAAAATGTAAAATGCTATACATGAGAGGCAATTCCAAATGTAGGCCATAAAAACGAAGATGGACAAGCCAGAAGAGCAAATTACCAGTACAGAAGATAAACAATGAAGCTGAAAGAAGAGGGAAACAAAGGTCAGGGATCATGAAGGCAGAATTAGGGAACTCAGTGATTTATTAAAACATAACATTCGGGGGCGACTGAGGGGCTCAGCTGGTTAAGCGTCAGGCTCTCGATTTCAGCTCAGGTCATGATCTCACAGTTCATGGGATCGAGCCCCACGTCAGGCTCTGTGCTAACAACAAGGAGCCTGCTTGGGATTCTCTCTCACCTTCTCTCTCTGGCCTTCCCCGGCTTGTGTGCTCTCTCTCAAAACAAACAAACATTTTAAAAAGTAATAACATTCATATTATATGAATCCAGAAGACTAAGGGAGAGAAAAAGGGGCAGAAGGTTTATGTGAGCAAATTATAGCTGAAAACTTCCCTAATCTGGGGAAGGGAACAGACATCAAAATCCAAGTAGCACAGAGAGCTCCATTAAATTCAACAAAAGCCAGGCATCACCAATATACCATAGTGAAATTCACAAAATACACAAAGAAAGAATCCTGAAAGCAGCAAGGGGAAAAAAGTCATTAACCTAACACTGAGAGACAAATCAGGTTTGCAGGAGACCTGTCCACAGAAGCTTGGCAGGACAGAAAGAAGAGGCAAGATAAATTCAACGTGCTGAATGGGAAAAATATGGAACCAAGAATACTCTATGCAGCAGGGTTGTCATTCAAAATAGAGTAAGAGAGGGCGCCTGGGTGGCCAACTTCAGCTCAGGTCATGATCTCACCGTCCGTGAGTTCAAGCCCCATGTCGGGCTCCGTGCTGACAGCTTGGAGCCCGCTTCAGATTCTGTTTCCCTCTCTCTCTGCCCCCCTCGCCCCCGCTCATGCTCTGTCTCTCTCTGTCTCAAAAATAAATAAAAATACTAAAAAAAAAAAAAAAAAAAAAAAATAGAGTAAGAGATAGAGTTTCTCAGACAAAAACTAAAGGAGTTTGTGACCACTAAACCAGCCCTGCAAGAAATTTCAAGGGGAATTCTTTGAGTTGGGAGAGGAGGGGAGGGAAACTAAAAGCAACAAAGACCTAAAAGTACCAGAGCATCATCAGAAACACCAACTCTACAGGTAACACAATGGCCCTATTTCATATCTTTTAATAATCACTCTGAATGCAAATGGATGAAATACCCTAGTACAGGGTATTAGAACAGATTTAAAAACAAGGTCCATCTATATGCTGCCTACAAGAGACTCATTTTAGACCTAAAGACAACTGCAGACTGAAAGTGAGGGGATGGAGGACCATCTATCATGCTAATGGACATCAATGAAAGCTGAAGTAGCCATACTAATACAAGACAATCTAGATTTTAAAACAAAAGCTATAACAAGAGATAAAGAACAGTATTATATCATAATTAAGGGGTCTATCCATCAAAAATATCTAACAATTGTAAATATTCATGCCAACTTGGAAGCACCCAAATATATAAATCAATTAATAACATAAAGAAACTCACTGATAATAATACAATTATGGTAGGGGGCTTTAACACCCCACTTACAGCAATGGACAGATCATCTAAAGCAGAAAATCGACAAGGAATCAATGGCTTTGAACACACTGGACCAGATGGAATTTATTTCACCCTAAAACACAATACACATTCTTCTCGAGTACACACGGAACATTCTCCAGAAGACATCACATACTGGATCACAAATCAACCCTCAACAAGTACACAAAGATCGGGATCATAGCATGCATATTTTCAAATCACAGTGTTATGAAACTTAAAGTGTACCACAAGAAAAAAATTTGGAAAGCCCTTAAATACATGAAGGTTACAGAACATCCTACTAAAGAATGAACAGATTAACCAGGAAATCAAAGAAGAAATTTAAAAAATACATGGAAGCACATGAAAATGAAAACATGACAGTCCAAAATCTTTGGGATGCAGCAAAGCCAGTTATAACAAGGAAGTATATTACAATTCAGGCCTATCTTGAGAAGCAAGAAAGGTCCCTACACAACTTAATCTTACACCTAAAGGAGCTAGAAAAGAGACAGCATATAAAGTCTAAACCAGCAGAAGAAGGGAAATAATAAAGATTAGAGCAGAAATAATTGATAAACAAAAATAGAACAGATCAACAAAACTAAGAGCTGGTTCTTCGAAAAAATTAACAAAATTGATAAATTCTTAGCGAAACTTACCAAAAAGAAGAGAGAAAGGATCCAAATAAAATCACTAATGAAAGAGGAGAGATCACAACCACCAACAGAGAAATATAAACAATTATAACAAAATATTATCAAAATTACATGCCAACAAACAGGGCAATGTGGAAGAAATGGACAAATTCGTAGAAACTGACAAACTACCAAAACTGAAACAGGAAGAAATAGAAAATTTGTACAGACCCATAACCAGCAAAGAAACTGAATAAAAATCTCAACTAATAAGAGTCCCGTGCCAGATGGCTTCCCAGGGGAATTCTACCAAACATTTATAGAAGAGTTAATAAATATTCTTCTCAAACTGTTCCAAAAAAAATAGAAAGAAAACTCCCAAACTCATCCTATCGATAAGGGTTTAGTATCCAAAATCTATAAAGAACTTATCGGGGTACCTGAGCGGCTCAGTCAGTTAAGCATCCAACTTCGACTCAGGTCATGATCTCACAGTTCCTGGGTTCGGGCCTGGCATCAGGCTCTGTGCTGACAGCTCAGAGCCTGAAGCCTGCTTCAGATTCTGTGTCTCCCTCTCTCTCTGCTCCTCCCCTGCTTGTACTCTCTCTCTCAAAAATAAACAAACATTAAAAAAAAAAAAAAAAAGACCTTATCAAACATCTAAAAAATAAATAACCCAGTTAAGAAACTGGCAGAAACATGAATAGACACTTTTACACAGAAGACATCCACATGCCTAACAGACACATGAAAAGATTTGCTCAACATCACTCATCATCCGGGAAATGCAAATCAGAACCACAATGAGGTACCACCTCACACTTTGTCAGAATGGATAAAATAAACAACACAAGAAACAACAGGTATTGAAGAGGATGCGGAGAAACCCTCTTGCACTGTTGATGGTTATGCAAAATGGTGCGGCAACTTTGGAGAATAGTATGGAGGTTCTTCAACAAACTAAAAATACACTACCCTACGATCCAGCAATTGCACCGTTAGGTATTTACCCAAAAAACACAAAAATACAGATTCAAAGGGGTACATTCACCCCAATGTTTATAGCAGCATTATCAACAAGGCCAAACTATGGAGAGAGTCCAAATGTCCATCAACTAATGAATGGATAAAGAAGATGTGGTTGGGGCACCTGTATGGCTCAGTCACTTCAGCATCCGACTCTTGGTTTTGGCTCAGGTCATGATCTCACAGTGGTTCGTGAGTTCAAGCCCCACATCGGGCTGTGTGTGGAGCCTGCTTGGGATTCTCTCCCCCTCTCTCTCTGCCCCCTGCCCCTGCTCTTGCATGCGCGTTCTCTCTCTCAAAATAAACTTAAAAAAAAATTTATTTATGCACATGGAATGTCCTCCAGAATAGATCACATACTGGGACACAAATCAGTCCTCAAGTACAAAAAGATTGAGATCATACCATGCATATTTTTAGACCACAATATGGTGAAACTCTAAATCAATCACAAGAAAAAATTTGGAAAGGTAAACAAATACTTGGAGACTAAAGAACATCTTACTAAAGAATGAATGGGCCAACCAAGAAGTTAAAGAGGAAATTAAAAAGTACATGGAAGCCAATGAAAATGATCATACCACATCCCAAAACCTCAGGGACACAGCAAAGGCGGTTGTAAGAGGGAAGTATATAGCAATCCAGGCCTTCCTAAAGAAGGAAGAAAGGTCTCAGATACATAACCAAATTTACACCTTAAAGAGCTGGAAAAAGAACAGTAAATAAAACCCCAAACCAGCAGAAGACAGGAAATAAAGATTAGAGCAGAAATCAATGCTCCCAAAACCAAAAAAACAGTAGAACAAATCAATGAAACCAGAAACTGGTTCTTTGAAAGAATTAATAAAATTGATAAACCACTAGCCAGTCTGATCAAAAAGATAAAGGAAAGGACCCAAATAAATAAAATCAAGAATGAAAGAGCAGAGTTCACAACCAAGACAGCAGAAATAAAAACAATAATAAGAGAATATTATGAGCAATTATACACCAATAAAATGGGCAATCTGGAAGAAATGGACAAATTCCTAGAAACATATAAACTACCACAACTGAAACAGGAAGAAATAGAAAATTTGAACAGACCCATAACCAGTAAAGAAATCAAATTACTAATAAGAAAACATCTCCCCAAAAACAAGAGTCCAGGGCCAAATGGCTTTCCAGGGGAATTTTACCAAACATTTAAGGAGAGTTAACACCTATTCTCTTGAAGCTGTTCCAAAAAATAGAAATGGAAGGAAAACTTCCAAACTCTATGAAGCTAGCATTACCTTGATTCCACAATCAGACAGAGACCCCACTAAAAAGCACTAGTGACCAATTTCCCTGATGAATACGGATGCAAAAACCCTCAACTAGGTATTAGCCAACTGGATCCAACAATACATTAAAAAAAATTATTCACCACGACCAAGTGGGATTTATACCTGGGATGCAGGGCTGGTTCAACATCTGCAAATCAATGTGATTCATCACATCAATAAAACAAAGGACAAGAACCACACGATCCTCTCACTAGATGCAGAGAAAGCATTTGACAAAATACAGCATCCTTTCTTCATAAAAACCCTCAAGAAAGTAGGGGTAGAAGGATCATACCTCAAGATCACAAAAGCCATATACGAAAAACCCAATGCTAATATCCTCAGTGGGGAAAAACTGAGAGATTTCCCCCTCAGGTCAGGAACAAGACAAGGATGTCCACTCTCGCCACTGTTTTTCAACACAGTATTGGAAGTCTTAGCCTCAGCAATCAGACAACACAAAGAAATAAAAGGCATCCAAATCAGCCAGGAGGAGGTCAAACTTTCACTCTTCGCAGATGACATGATACTCTATGGAAAACCCAAAAGATTCCACCAAAAAACTGCTAGAACTGATCCATGAATTCAGCAAAGTTGCAGGATGTAAAATCAATGTACAGAAATCAGTTGTATTCCTACACACTAATAATGAAGCAACAGAAAGAGAAACCAAGGAATCAATCCCATTTACAATTGCACCAAAACCCATAAAATACCTAAGAATAAATCTAACCAAAGAGGTGAAAAATCTATACACTGAAAACTATAGATAGCTTATGAAAGAAAATAAAGAAGAGACAAAAAAATGGGAAAATATTTCATGGTCCTGGATAAGAACAAATATTGTTAAAAATGTCAATACTACCCAAAGCAATATACATATTCATTGTAATACCTATCAAAATAACGCCAGCATTCTTCACAAAGCTAGAACAAACTATCCTAAATTTGCATGAAACCAGAAAAGAACTCAAACAGCCAAAACAATCTTGAAAAAGAACACCAAAGCTGGAGGCATCACAATCCCGGACTTCAAGCTGAATTACAAAGCTGTAATCATCAAGACAGTATGGTACTGACACAAGAACACTCAGATCAATGGAACAGAATAGAGAACCCAGAAATGGACCCACAAACGTATGGCCAACTAATCTTTGACAAAGCAGGAAAGAATATCCAAGGGAACAAAGACAGTCTCTTCAGCAAATGGTGCTGGGAAAACTGGACAGCAACACACAGAAAAATGAACCTGGACCACTCTCTTACACCATACACAAAAAGAAACTCAAAATGGATGAAAGACCTAAACACAAGACAGGAAGCTATCAAAATCCTAGAGGAGAAAGCAGGCAAAATCCTCTATGATGTCAGCCGTAGCAACTTCTT